>NC_053026.1:35188003-35488003 GCF_003073215.2 Triticum urartu
CATTCCATAGTTGATATCTCCTTCCTTAGGGTTTTCTTTGACAAAACTTTGAGTTCTCATACTCCTTGTTTCAGTCTTTCTCCCATACACCTTGATCTCGGGTATTGACAGCTTCCATAGTCTGCCAAGTTCCATAAGGGTAGCCTTCCTAGGTCATACAAATCTGGGAATTCTTCAGAGCCTTCAAATTCTACTTGTCTTCGGTCTTCAACCGTTGTAGTTTCCATTATCATAATGTATGGTAAAATCTCCTTCATTCCATAGTGGTCTCAGTTGTCCGATATCTTGTACTTCTTGGAGTGATCTCTTCAGTCGAATCCTTGAATGGTCAAAAGGGGATAGGGGTATGGTCTCACTAAAGGGAATTTTTGAATAAGCTCAGAAGAGAAGAGAGGTAAAAGATCTTTTGAAGGGAAAAGTTGTAGAGAAAAATCTTTGCTATGGGCTTGCCAGTTTCTAGGGTCACGTCCTACAGTCAACATGTGCTCTGATACCATCTTGTAGCGACCCGACCCGAATGGATCAAGTCTCTGTGCTTATGTGTCATCCCTGGATCAGTATGCTGACACACACAGTACTCGAAGGATTTATAACAGAGGTAAATCACATGTATAAAGTAACGTAAATACTATTACCTCAATCCAAATATAGCGGAAGCAACAAGGTTGTGGATTCCCATCAACACCAACGGCAAAGTTGAGTGTAGAAATCATAACCCTAACGTATCACTTACTCATCGTAAGATAATCCTGCAACATGAGACGTTGCAGCCCGAAACGGGTCAGTACATTGAATGTACTGGCAAATTCACACCATAGAGAATGATGAACAATGGCTATCACTACATGCATATTTGGCTGGTGGAAAAAGCTCTATGGTTATAAGGTTTTTGCGTAAAGCCAATTTTTCCCTACTACAAAGGAATAAGATTAATTACTATCAGGGTGGTTGTGAAACATTGAGAATGGTTGACAGCATTCTCAATCCCAATTAAAAATAATTAAAACCCAACAACATTAATTAGAAGTAACATGATGAGATTCACAATGATATTCAAGTACTAGATACTCAAGTTGTCCATAACCGGGGACACGGCTAATCATGATTAGTTTGTTACTATGTAGAGGTTGCGCACTTTTCCCCACATGACTCGATCGCCTCCGTTTGTTTTCTCGCACTACATGGTGTTTTGGAGACGGATGACCGAGACATAGTCTTTCAGAAGCACTAGCACCTTACATGTGGGGTAGACCGGTACACCTACATCCCCTACATCTGCTAGTCCACCCCGTAAGAGTTCGCACAACTTAGTCAACTATGCCAGAGCCCATAGTGGCATGTGGCTGCACACGGAAGTTTCTAGCATGAAAGATCTTATGATCCCTTTGAGCCTGGGTGGCGGTCCGAAAAAAACAGGCAAGTCCTGATAGACATCAGGTGCCTCAATCCACCCAGATGTGTGTTTAAGTTGCCACCTTAGATAAACCATTAAAATTATCAATCTCACATCTGTCATGGATATCACTCACCCAATCCACGTCTACTAGCATAGCATGGCATAATAAGTAAACGTAGAAGTAACTCCCAAAGGTTTCATAATAATACAGGTAATAGGTACTACCTCATCTACTTCCCATCCCACAATTTAATTAGATCCTAATCATGCAATGTGTGAGGATTGATCTAATGCAATAAAACATGGGTTGTAGAAAAGGTATGATCAAAGTGTTACTTGCCTGCAATGTAGATGAAGATGATTCGCACTCAAAACTCTTGATAGATCTACTCGTCACACTCCGGTCAATCTATCGTAAGCAAACAATAGTAACCACACAATAAGTACTCATCTAATGCACAAGTAAAACTCGAACGAGAGAACGAACCAGAAAGTTCAACTTAAGAACTCCGGTTGCAAAGAAAGAACGAGCCGAACAAATGACGAAAAACAAACAGCGGAAGAAAACAACTCGGTTCTAGCAAGTTGAAACTAGGTCAAATTTTACTGTAGCAAAAGCTTGTTCAAGTTGATTAGACGGAACGGCGGTTTCGAGATGAAACTCCAGGCGCTTGAATCACCTGATTCCGATAAACGAGCGAGAAGATAAACTAGAACGAAGATCGGATCTGAGATCGCGATCGCGGAATAAATCCGACGAGAAGAAAAAGAAGAACGGTTATACGAACAGGCGTCGTTAACCGGGAAATAATCGGTGATCATGTTCGTTGAGACGAACGGTCCGAAAGAAGAACGAAAACCAATATAGGGTTTTCGGAAAAAAAAAAGATCAGAACGAAAAACCGATCTAGAACACCGGAACGGTTTAGCGAAAAATCGGAAAGAAAACGAATCGGTAGAGAAGAAAAGAATCGGAACGGTTTATAAGAAAAACCGAACCGAGGGAAAGAAGAGACGCGGCGCGGTACCTCCGGCGAACCGCGGCGACGGCGGCGTTGGGCGGCGGCGGCGGTGCACAAGGCGGCGGCGGTGACGCAGGGCGGCGGCGGCGCGGCAAGGTGCGGCGGTGGCGGTGACGCAGGGCGGAGGCGGCGCGGCAAGGTGGGGCGGTGGCGGTGACGCAGGGCGGCCGCGGTGACGCAGGGCGGCGGCGGCGCGGCAAGGTGCGGCGGTGGCGGTGACGCAGGGCGGCGGCGATGCGGCAAGGTGCGGCGCAGGGCGAGAGGCGCGGCGCGGGTGAGAGGCGCGGGGTGGGGCGCGGCTTGGAGAGGAGAGAGGGGCTTGGGATTTTGTGTGGGGAGAGGGGGGTGTTGGGTATTTATATTGAGGAGGGGTGAGAAGACTTGGGGTAGGGGACAAGAAATAGACTAGGAATAGGAATAGGAAAAAGGGTCCTAAAAGAAAAACGAAACAAAGGAAAGAAACTAGCCTAGGATCCAAAAGGATCCGGCTAAAGCAAGGCGAGGCGGCGGCCTGGGCGCTGGCTCCTGCGCCAGGCGCTGCGCTGCGCGCGGCTGGGGCGGCCGGCCGGCTGGCTGGGCCTTAGGCCCGGCTAGCCTGCGGTAAGTTTCCTGTGTTTTTTTTTTATAAACGGTTCAGCGCGCAGAAAAAAACAAAAAGAAATCTAAACAAACTCCGAAAAACCTAATGTAAATTTTCCTCGACTCCTAAAAATGAGTCGAACAAAATGAACTTTTCTCCGTGTCTAAAATAAAATTTTTAAAAACGCGCATTTTTCCCTATCCAAAAGCAAGAGGCGAGGCGGCGGCCTGCGCTGCCTGCGCCTGGCGCTGCGCGCGCGGCTGGGAGGCTGGGGCGGCCGGCCGGCTGGCTGGGCCTTGGCCCGGCTGGCCTGGCTCTTTTTTTTTAAACGGTTTCGCGCGCAGAAAAAAAAGAAAAGAAAATCTAAACGAACTCACAAACCTAAAGTAAATTTTCCCCGACTCCTAAAAATGAGTCGAACAAAATGAACTTTTCTCCGGACCTAAAATGCAATTTTCGAAAACGCGCATTTTTCCCTATCCAAAGAAAAACAAACAAACACCGGAAAACGAAATTTGATCTATTTATTAAATCTTCATTTTTCCTATATTTTGGGAAAGTCATATTATTCCCTCTCTTATATTTTTTTATAACGGAAAAATTATTGAAGATGAAATAAATAAATCAAATGATCCTCTATTCAAATTTGAGAAAACTCTCAAATAAGAAAATAACGAAATCTCCAACTCTCTCCGAAGGTCCTTGAGCTGCGTGAAATTTCTAGGATCGACCAAAATGCAAGAAAATAAGATAGGCATGATGATCTAATGTATTCCAATTTGAAAAATAAATTCAAAAGAACTTTGAATTTAATTCTTTGAAACTCCCAACTCATATTTCATATAATTTGAAGAAGTCATTTTATCTTCTCTCGTGAAAATCATTGAGTCGCATAAAGTTTCAGAATTGGAATATTTCCAAATGAATTTCAAATATTTTCAACAACTCTTTTCATTTAATTAAATGGAAGAAGTCATATCATCTTCGCTCTAGGGTTTTGTGTTGAAAAGAATTTGAATTCATGGAGATCAGAAAGCAAATATGAAAGTTTGGGAAAGTCCTTTTATTCCCTCTCATTTAACTTTCAAAAAGAATTCGAATTTCACTCAATTCACACAATCAATCAAACAATCAATCAATCTATCTATGTGTTTATAACATTCCAAAATTTAGAATTTTGGGATGTTACAGGCGGGATGTTACAGGCCAGGTGGTAATCGATAGTGATGTGCTCCGCCATTGGTGTTGGTCTTTATGGTGACCACTCCGACCTTCGGTGATGGCCTCACTGTGGATTACTATGGGTACTGAAAGGTCTTCCTGAGGTTCCTCCGCAGACCTGGTGGTTGATTTCGGCAAACAGATGAAAACTATCGACGACGGCATGCAGAGGGATGGTTGTGTAGCGTCAGGGGTCACACATTGCATGTAACTACCCGGATCGCAGAAGAGTGGTGGCGAGAACACAAGTGTCGTCAATGATGGTGCCACTCGAGCACCCGGTCTCGAGCGCAGGGTGGAAGTCTAGGTTTGCTTATACCTGACAATGGCGGTGTTTTTACGTCATTACCTTGTTGAAGGTATTGCTCGGATTTGCTTGGATTGATTCTTCAAGGTGAAAACCTATATTCTGGCCTTGAGTGGTTGGATCCGGTGATGATGATGATTGAGCATCGCTGCCTTCCTAAATGCGTTGTTGTTGAAGAACATCATTGACCGTGTGGTGCCACGAGATTCTTGGTGCAGATATGATCGTGGTTGCAGTTTCCGGTCATGGATTTGGTCGCTTTGACTTTTTTTCCTCATTTGAGCACAACTTCAGTCTTATATGACTTTGCTATTTGCCGGTGTTTTTATGTGCGTGTGTTGATTTTGGTTGTGTGTGCATTCTAATTATACAAAGGTCAGGTGTGTGCTTTTTGTGTTTGTATCTTCTTGACGCTTTATTTTAAGCTAATAAAATCCACCCTTTATTGAAAAATGTGTATCCTTTCACATGTGTATGCTGCAGTGTTGGGTAGAACGTGGAGGCAAAGCATCTCGCTGGCAGGCGGCAGCGCTCAAGTGTGTGCCGATCATTATGGCGTTGAAGAGGTCATCCATGGATCCACCCATACCAGGCACTGGCTGAGCAATGCTAGACATACGAAGATATTCTAGGTAAGTTAACGGGCAGACTTATGTGGAGGATTACTATTGAACATAAGGGGAGCATGGGGCTGACCCTCCTGAAAATCAGAGGGGCAGGGATAATTAGCTAGAAGGATTTACGTAGAACTTTCGTAACTTCACGTAGGTGTAGAATTATTGGGCACTGGCTCACGTCCTCCTTGGTGCTCCTGCTGCATAGGTTTGCGTATACGAGCAGTTAGTGGAGCGAGAACTTGTTCGGCACCTTCATGCTCGACATCGCTAGGATTGCCTCCTCGCTGCCCCCGATGGCAGCAGCGCTTGGTTCGGCCAAATGTCGAAACTGCCGGCGCTCAACTCCGCCGCACTCACCTACCGTCGTGATGTCACAATACCCATAAGGGCCATACCACACACATCTACTGCACGCGGTCGAGGGTCGCAACTGAAGTGTGACACACGCCGATGCGATGCCGTTCTAGATTAGCAGCTGGAACCTGTCGTGGCTGGTTAGTTGGTCACCACGTACCCCATGGGTGCCATGTGGCTGGAGACGTGAAGACCATGCAGATATCCTCATCGCCGTCAAGTATGCCCATGTAGATGACCGTTGTTAGCACAGAGCAGCCGTAGAGCGACAAACCTCTGTCGAGGTATTGCATGGTATGTCAATATCTATGGCGAGGTCGCGAGGTAGTGATTAGAGATCGCCGTGTAGATGACGTCTCCGAGCCGAAGAGCGAGAAAGCACAATCGAGGTACAACACAACATCTATGGTGTCGAGGTAGGAATCGGAGATCACCGTGGCCGTGCCGGCACGGCGGAGCTGAAGAGCGAGAAACTTCCGTCAAGGTATCATACGGCATTGATGGTGAGGTAGGCATTGATGGAGTAGCACCACGATTGGGAGAGGCGGGGCGTCTCCTAGTCTTTAGGGCATCTCCAGCCGTTGGCCCCCCCAGGACGCATAAAAATCACCTCTTGGGGGCGAGCCGGCGATACAATCGGCGCTAGGGGCGGTTTTGCGTCCAGTCGTAACCCCCAGCTCGTCCCCAGGCGCCGAAATTGGCCCACTTTGCAGCCCAATTTCGGCGAATAAAGGGCCCATATGGGCGATAGTAGGCCCATATTCGGCGTGGTTTCGCCGTGTCTCAGCGTTCAATTATCAACACAATTATTTTCTTATCACATATTTCATCACAGAAAAATCAAATACTTCAACAAAATAGTACAACAACAAATAGTTCAATACAAATTATATAGTTCAACAAATAAAAACTCGTATTTCATCACACGGCGTCCCCCTTGAGCCTCCATAGGTGCTCAATCAGATCTTTCTACAGTTGATGATGCACCTGTGGGTCTCGGATCTCCTGACGCATACTGAGATAGGCAGTCCAAGTTGCCGGTAGCTGGTGATCAACTTCGGCTAGAGGACCCTGCCTGTAGTATGGTTCAGTGTCAAACACTGGGTCTTCTTGCTCGCTCTCGATGATGTTGTGCAAGATGACACAGCAAGTCATAATCTCCCACATTTGATATTTGGACCAGGTCTGAGCGGGGTACCGAACAACAGCAAATCGAGATTGGAGCACACCAAATGCCCGCTCGACATCCTTCCTGCAAGCCTCCTGAAGCTTCGCAAACAAGGCGTTCTTGCCTCCTGCCACAGGGTTTGAGATCATCTTCACAAATGTCGACCATCTCGGATAGATGCTGTCAGCTAGATGGTACCCCTTGTTGTATTGGTGCCCATTGATCTCGAAGTTCACCGGAGGAGAATGGCCCTCAACGAGCTTGGCAAAAACAGGAGAGCACTGCAGCACGTTGATGTCATTGTGAGTTCCTGGCATACCAAAGAAGGAGTGCCAAATCCAGAGGTCGTGTGTGGCTACCGCCTCAAGCACCACACTGCAACCGCCTTTGGCGCCTTTGTACATCCCCTGCCAACCAAATGGGCAATTCTTCCATTTCCAATGCATGTAGTCGATGCTTCGAAACATCCCAGGAAATCCTCTTGCTGCATTCTGGGCTAGGATCTGAGCAGTGTCTTCCGCATTGGGTGTTCTCAAGTATTGTGGCCCAAACACTGCCACCACTGCCCGACAGAACTTGTAGAAACACTCTATGCTGGTGGACTCGGCCATGCGCCCATAGTCGTCGAGTGAATCACTGGGAGCTCCATATGCAAGCATCCTCATCGCTGTCATGCACTTCTGGATGGAGATGAATCCAAGAGCGCCAGTGAAATCCATCTTGCACTTGAAGTAGTTGTCGAACTCCCAGATGGAATTCACAATCCTGAGGAAGAGCTTTCGGCTCATCGGATAATGGCGCCGAAATGTTCTCTCGCCATGAAGTGGAGCATCGGCGAAGTAGTCGGAGTAGAGCATGCAGTAGCCTTGGAGACGATGCCGGTTCTTTGCTTTCACCCGCCCCGGCGCCGAGCCACCTCGCCGCGGCTTTTCATTGCTCGCCAGCAGCTGGGCGAGGGCGGCGAGCACCATGAGATGCTCTTCTTCCTGGACGTCGGCCGCGGCTTCCTCCTCCAGCAGCGTGGCGAGCTCTTCCTCCTCATCTGAGTCCATCACCGAGACAGGCAAAACGCCGAACACCTTGCGCTCGGTGGGCGTGTACCCACCGTTAACCGTGCCTCCGCGGCCGGAAACGGCGGCCGAAAACGCCCAGCTGCTGTGGGAGGGGCTGCCGCGGCGAAGCGCTGCTATTTTCCGGCGGGGAATGGCTATCTAGCGGAGTAGGGCGGCGGCCGTCGCCGGGATATAGCTAGTGGTGGCCGATGGCGAGGGGGGTGCGAGGCGAGTCGGGGGAAGAAAACCTTGACTTTTCCCCTGTCGGTGTGGGCCAGGCGTGCTTTTCCCTAGCGCCGGAGCCCCCAAATGCTCCCTAGCGCGCCGGGTTCGGCCTGTGACCGCCGGGCGGAAAAAAGGTCCGAACCGGCGATTTTCGGCGTCCTGGGGCGCGACTGGGCCGAATTGGCCTGGGGGGCCCTGTTTGGCATGAGTTTGTTTAGGAAACAATGCTTGGTCAAATAGCAATGTGGGAAACGTGTGACCAAAAAGGACGTACGGGAGCCCTGCTCCAGTGCTCCCCCCTAACCTAATTTCGGAGGGGTACTTTTGTCCCCGCGAATTTGTTTTTTCCTGGCCCACCGCAGCCCAGATCCAAGCCCTGTCTAACCCTGTATAACCCAGAACGTATACGTATAGTATCCTGGTCCGAAAAAAAATATCACACGACCCCACGTCCACGTAAGACCTGCCGAATCCAATCATTCACGCGAGCAGCTCCATTGATGTCGCGAGCATTGACGCAGCTCCATAAGTCACGTAGTAGATCTCCAGCGACGGTTATCTCGTCGCCGGCGATCTCGTCGGACAGCGGGCGCGACAACGTCGTGAATCTCCAACGAGCGCGCACAGGTACCGCATCCCGCGTCCCCGCTCTAGTCTCACTCGCGGCAACATCGAACGAACTGCCGCCGCTAGTGGTAGTGGTTAACCTAGCGGGGCGGGTAACCTAGCTACCCGGCGGCGCATGCGATCGTGGATCTTGTTCCGGTAGTGCTGCTCCTCGTGATCTGGGTTCACGTAGCGTCGGTTGCCGTCGGCTGTGCGCACCACCGGTATCGTTATTTGATGTGGCGGCTAACCTAGGTATCCGGCAGTAGAGGTAATCACAGATCAAGCTAGGTTTTGAGATCGTGCAGTTCCTCGCGATTGAGAGTGATCATGACAGGTGTCGTGGCCATCTTCCTTACTAAGTTGGGCAGATCTGAACGGCCTCGGTTGCGGTTGTTTACATAACATCCGTGATCGTGTGCTATGTGTTTTATATTTCATCATTGATAATGTTTGCACATGTGATGATACATAATATTGGTTGTAGGAAATGGCGGACGAGGAGTTAACTGATATCATGGTAGACATGGAGTTTGGAGAACTGATGAAAGACTGGATAGAAGATTGGTCAGATGATGAAAATTCAGATCGTGAAGATCGGTCAGAGAATGGGAACGAATGGGACGATCTTAATGTGAGTGGCATTGTCATGTTGTAATTTTTTGGTGGCATCCGACAACATTAAATCTTTGTGTTGAAAATTTATAGATCGATGAGCTTGATGATGATCAGGAAAACAACTCGGAGCTCTCGAATGAAGATTACATTAGTCAGGTACGTAAGTGAAAAAATTTGTTGGCATGCAAATTGAATTTCTTCTGGAATATTATATGATAAGTAATTATGTATTTGTGCTGTATTTTTCAGTTCATTTCCAAATGTCATAATGCGTACGACTATTACGGTGAATCCGACGCAGAGACAGGCCTTAACGACGAATCATTAGATGCACCTGGTTCTGGGGAGTCCGAGTCGTCAGTCATCATGAGTGAGGTATGTGTGTAATCAATGTTCTATGGAAGTAAGTAATTTTAAACCTTAGAAATCTATTTTCATGGCTGTGGTTTGATTGTGTAGGTGACACAAGATGATGGGGCAAAGAATGTCCAAGATACTGCCAGTGCAGATGATAAGAGGGATATGTTCATGCAGATAATGGAAATGACCTTTACGTCTCACGATGTTGCGTATGATTTCTACAACAGCTATGCTAGAGATAATGGTTTCAGCATTAGAAAGAATAAGGTCAGGTATAGCAAAATAGAGTCACCTCATATGCGTTATAGGCAGTTTGTTTGTTCAAGACAAGGGAAACGTGACAGCAAGTTGCTAACCAAGGAAGGACACAGCCGTAGGCTCAGAGCCGAGACACGCTGCTTTTGCGAAGCGCACCTGACCGTCAAGCTTGACCAAAAGCGTGGGGTTTGGTATGTTGAAAGTTTTGAGGACAAGCATAGCCATATGTTGGCAGGACCGGACGAGGTACCTTTTCTTTGGTCCCACAGAAAAATCAAAGAGTACCAGAAGCATGAGATAATGTCCATGGGAGCTGCAGGGATTAGAATTCACGACATGATGGATTGCTTCATCAGCAAACATGTATGGTACGGCGGTGTTGGTTTTACCAGGCATGAAATATACAACCTTTGCGCCAAGGAGAAGAGGAAGCTGCTTTCAAAAGGTGATGCTGCCACAGCCATAGGCATCATGGCCAGTAGGAAACAGAGGGATCCTAGCTTTTTTCGAGTACAGGCTAGATAAGGAAGGACATTTGAATAGGATGTTCTGGTGCGACTCCCAGTCTCGTCATGACTATGAGGACTTCGCCGACGTGCTTGTATTTGATAGCACGTACAAGATGAACCGCTATGGTATGCCATTCATACCTTTTGTTGGTCTTAACAATCACCGGAAGACCACTGTTTTTGGTTGTGCCATAGTTTCGGACGAGACCGAGGAGACATACGTGTGGCTTCTGCAGACTTTTTTGAGGTCCATGTGTCAAAAGATGCCTAAGAGTGTTATCACAGACGCCGACGCTGCGATGATCAAGGCACTTCGCGAAGTCTTGCCAGACGTGTGGCACCATATATGTACGTGGCACATAGAGAAAAATATGAAGATTCACCTCAGTCACAGGTCCTTGAAGGAGTTCCGAACTCTTCTGTACTACAGCACATCCACGACAACGTTTGAGGAGAGATGGCACGCATTTTCCAAAAGATGGCAGTCAGAAAAAACTGTAACATGGCTGAGGTGGATGTATAAGAAGAGGAGACTGTGGGCCGCGGCATATCTAACTGAGGGGTTTTGGCTTGGCATGAAAAGCAACCAGCGGAGTGAAAGCCTGAACTCATGCCTTCACCTCCACCTAGACGGTGAAATGACCCTGGTGGATATGATTTTGCACTGTGAGAACGTCGTTGTGCGTATCCGTGAAAACGAGGCGCGAGATGACTGCACGGCCTCACAGAGTTTACCGGTGCCAGTTACTAGCTCGAGGGAACTTGAGATAGCTGCTTCTCACGTCTTCACTCCAGCAAACTTCTATATGTTGCAAGATGATCTTAGAAAAATTGACGGCATGGAGATTGTAGAAATTAAGCTGGGAGACGGATCACAGCAGTACATCGTGGCCTAGAAGAATAACCGGAAGCGCCGTTTTTTGGGTGGAGTATACACCAGTAAATTCCGCAGAAACTATAAGGTGCAGCTGCAGAAGAATGATTCTAAAGGGTCTACCTTGGAAGCACATATTCCATGTACTAAAGCACTTGAACATATCTGAAATACCAAAGTGTTTAGTTCTTATTCGGTTCACGAAAGAAGCAAGGTTGGGACTGCCCGCGAGGTGCACAAGCGATCTGTTGGGATTTGGTTGGACTGGGGCCGGGGAAAGAATGAAATATAGCCACGTAAGTGTGTTCGCGTCTGAAGCTATGCATGCAGCATGCAAACACCCTGCTTTGTGGGATCAGTTACAGGAGAGTTTGAAGGTTGTGATAGCTAAGAGTCATGAGTATGATCTGCTACAGGAAAATTTGTTGAAGCAAACAAATGACATCAGTAAGTGTGCAGTTGAATATGTGGACGATGGTGAAGGCAACATGATTGAGGTTAAAGATCCTATGAAAGTGTCAAGCAAGGTGCAACAAAGGCAGATGAGAGCCGCCCTGTCTCGAAAAATGGTAGACCACTCTCTTTTAATGAGTTGAAAACCCGGTGCGGCGCTTGCAAATTGGTAGGACACACTAGACGTAGCAAGAAATGCAAACAAAATCAGAAGTAAGTGTTTGTATGCATTGTGGATTATTAAAGTTTGTATCATTCATTAACTTAACTTGTCTTCTATCAGGTGCAGAAAAGTGGAGAAGGAACAAGAGTAGAACACTTGCTTCAATTATTTACTGTGTTAATCGGCCGGCTCATACTTCGGCTAAGGTAGCTGTAGGCGCTTGTGTTTCTTTGGTTTGGAGGCTTTGGCCCCGTGATTGTATCCTTAGTGTATTAGCAGACGAGATCCCAGTCTTTGTTTAGATAAAGTAAGATGTTTCCCTGTAAACAAAAATCAAAAAAATTCTTTACTGTGTAATGACCGGGGCTGTGTAATGACCGGGGCGGGAGGTAGAAAGAATATTATTGTACATTTCCCCTGCCCACGTCCTAAATGCCATTAAATAAGTAACTGTACCACTCTCCTCCCCACCACACACTCACCCACCTCCCACGGGCGCCGGTTCGAACTCCCCTCTTATCCCCACCTACAGTAGATCAAGAATACCCTCGCTGGCGACCGCTGCAGCCGCCTCCATGGAGAGAAGCCTCGGCTGGCAGAGAGCGATGATGGACCTCGCCGACGATGACGAGGGGTGGCGCGCGCAGTTGACGGAGGTGTGCGGCTGGTTCCCAGCACAGAGATGATTTTTCGAGTAGATGATTTTTCATATAAAAACTTCTTCATCCGAGTTAGTATGCAAAAGTTATGCCCATTTTTACAAATTCTCGGGAGATTTTGCAAATGAAGTCGAAATTCATATTTGCAAATTTTCCCAACAACTAGACCACATATCACATGGGAAACTTATTTTCTTTTATTTTTTGACATTTTCATCATTTTATTTTATTTTTTTTAAACTGAAAAGGTGATCCACTGGGGGGTGCATTCGGTGGAAGTGGTGGCCAAGTTACTAATGGCGCACCGTGGCATGGTGCGCCATTACTAGTACAACTAGTAATTGTGTACCACTCCCACGGTGCGCCATTAGTAGTTTTGACAAAAATTTAAAAAATTTAAAAAAAAAATTTACTAATGGCGCACCGTGGATGTGGTGCGCCATTACTAGTTCAACTAGTAGTGGCGCACCACTCCCACGGTGCGCCATTAGTAGTTTTGAAAAAATTAAAAAAAATTACTAATGGCGCACCCGCGGATGTGGTGCGCCATTAGTATTTGGACACTAATGGCGTACCAACACATGGTGCGCCATTACTATATAGTAATGGCGCACCACATGTCTGGTGCGCCATTAGTGTCAATTCCATCTATAGCCCTTTTCCTAGTAGTGTTAGACCGAGAATACCCTCGCCGGCGACCGCTGCAGCCACCTCCATGGAGAGAAGCCTCGGCTGGCAGAGAGCGATGATGGACCTCGCCGACGATGACGAGGGGTGGCGCGCGCAGTTGACGGAGGTGTGCGGTTGGTTCCCCAGCACGGAGGTGTTGGTCAACCACGCACGTGACCTCGTCAAAGTCCTCACCGACGCCGAGAGGAAGCGTGCCTTCCCCTACGACTGCGGCGTCCCACCGGCTGTCCTGCTCGTGTGGGCAATGCGAGAGGCCACGCTGAGCGACTCCACTGTTCAGCGCACAAGGTGGTGGATGTACCGCTCCGCCACCATGACGTTGCGGCCAGATTTAGCACGCGTCGCATCGAGGGCAGACCACGTCGACGTCGAGCTCGCTGTCCCTGCGCCCGTCAGCCCGGACTACCAGGTCCGCCATGTGTCGAAGCCAGTGCTGCCGTTGGACCATGAGGAGGGCGAGGAGGACGTTGTGCAGATGGTAGCGCCGGTCGCCGTCGAGGGTGGCAAGACAATGCCCATCGACGTCGAGCTCCTTCCCCTCCTCCCTGACATAGTGAAGGTGGAAGAAGAGGAGGTGGCTCAGGATCAGGTGGCGCAGCTGTCCAACAGAACGGTGGTCAAGAAGAAGGCTTCTCCGTGTGTGGTGCGCCGCTCACGCCGCCTCAAATTTCTGAAGAAGTGAAGATGGGCACAGTTGCTGAAGGAGGAGGAAGCTGCTGATTATCTTAAGTTAGGTATGTTGTTATATGTTTCAGCATATAAGTTAACATTATTTTGGTTTTGATGTTGGTTAGGTATGCTTTTATATGTAAGCATATAAGTTATGCAATCGGTACGGTTTGATCGGGTTCTTTGTGGCTGAAGAACTGAATATCTACTGCTCACCCTAAGTGCCAAGTTCAGTTAAATTTCTGAATATTGAATATGTATTGTTGCTTTGCTTCAGTGTTGCATGGAAGCTGCTAGATGTTGCTCCTATGTTGCAACAAGACAATGAACTAGTCTGCTACATAAATCAGTAGTGTTGCTAGGTGATGTGCCCATGTGCATCACATACCAAATATAGAACATGCCAAAAGTGCATTGTCTGTTAAATAAAGGACATGCCAAAAGTGCATTGTCTGCCAAATATAGAACATGCCAAAAGTGCACTGTCTACCAATCATGATGGCCCCATGTTATTTATGCTGCAATCTCTGTTACACATTGCCCGTAAACTGAATAGCAAATAATTTAGCATCATTTCATCATGTCAATTACAATGATGTCAATAACTTTATGAACAATCTACTTGCTAACTATGACAGCAATCATAATGGCAAGCAGGCCAAGATACAGAAGACCTCCAAATCCTATCCCTATAGAGCAATATCGCCTTGTGCATCTTAACCATTGCCCTCTTTTCTTTCTCATTCCTTTTAATTTCAGCTTCATATTCTGTAATCTTAGTCTCCAGTTTCTTGTTCTTCATGGCAAGATACTTAATGACTGACTTTGCTTTGCTATCCCACTCCCCATCAACCCATTCAACATACTCAAAAGTGATATCATCCTAAATAAATCATGAGCAATTCAAGTCATTTTATAACTGAACTTGTCGCTGCAAGCGTTAAACACCGAACATTTTTGCAGCTTGACCGCAATAGCAGTACTAGTTTGAAGATCATGCTCAGTAGACTAACCTCAAACACGCATCCCCCGAGTGCGCTGCCAAAATTGTCTGCATCTATGCAGACACGGCCACTAGGAGTTTCCTGATGACAACATAGATGGAGTTTGTCATGGCCATAGGTGATGAATTATGGGCGATAATGCTGGGATGTAAAGAACAACGGTAAAGAACTTACCTTTTTGCCACCAAAGTGTAGGACTGAAGAAACCCTAGCCATGGGTTCTCCCGGCTCGCCGCCGCCCACGAAACCCCCGTCCCCTGTTCCACTAGATCCACCGCCGATGCCTCCTGTGCCACTGAATCCGGCCCACCTGCTTGCAGGGCCCAGGGTTCGACCTAACTTGCGGTCGCCACCGCTCTTCTCGCCGCAGCCGCCGCCCGACGCCCAGCTCGCTGTCATGCTTTCGCCGTCGAGATTTGGAGGCGCAAATAGAGAGGGAGGGCTAGGGATTTGGAAAGGGAAACGATAAAAGGGGAAAGATCGATGTGAACCTAGCAAAATGGGCTGGTGTAGCGCTGCCGGGAAGATAGCCCACCTGTGGGGCCCCTCACGTGGTTAGATGGGTCGTGCCTGACATTATGCTGAGTATAGAAAAAGTTAATTATACATATAATAAAAAAACGATGGGTTTGTAAAACAAACTAGAAAAACATGATGCCTAATAACACGCGATAGAGCCAACGAGCTGACATGACTAATTTTGATGAGTGTAATATTACATTTTGGCTCGATATATTTACTTATCTACCATGACTACTTTTCATAATAATGTGATGAGGGGAAATTACTAGGAGATTATGCAAGATGATAACATGCAGATAGCTAAGGCAGAATGCTAAGCATGGTAGAGTTTAAAAAAAAGTTAAGATTGTGAAAATTTTAATATGAAACTTACGAGAGCAGTTGAAGAGAAAAATAGACTATTATAAAAAAATTGGATAAGGAGGAAAAATATTAAGCAAGAACACTTGATAAGTGAAGCCGTGAAAAATACAGTTATAAAAAATTGGAGAATGAGAAAAATATTAAGCAAGAACAATTGATAAGTGAAGCCAAAACTTTATTGGTACGACCAAATTGTCTTCTCCGAGCGAATTTTATGACCGAATTGTCTTGTACAAGCGAATTGTCTGACTGACACATACACATGCATGTGCCCTGTTTATTACATAAAAATTATAGAACCCCTAAGATAATCATGCCGTCGAAACCTTCGACTGGACTAAATCCAAACCACTAAAACTTCAATCTTGCATGCCGCATGAATTCTTCAGGCGCCTTTTCCTTGCGATTTTGCGAATTTTGTTCTTCACACACTCCATCGAGTTTGAAGGTGACATAATCAACTCTACGACGAAACGTCTTCTCCTTGCGTCAACGGTAGCCTGCAAAAAATGACATGAAGGTTACATGAACCGAAGTTGCTACACCACCATAGTAGCTAGTCTACAAACGAGAATAATAGCATACCTGTGTAAATTGGTGGGTGATTCGGTCCCCGTCCCAATGTTCTAGACATTCTGTGACAAAAAGGCCACAAGAGTTCCTGGTACATATGCAAACATTAGCGGTGGGCAATACAAACATGTGTGTTGTTGTTTGATTGTGCATGATGTCCTATTAACTCACCCATCCTCTTGCTGGGGTATGTCATACTCCTTGATAGGCCACTTACTTATGTCCGGATATTTCCCTGGTGTAATAAGATTTGCCAGACGCATATTGTTTGCTATAGCCATTCGCTATAAAGAGGATAGTGTTAAAGAACAATCATAAACAATATGTAAGAGCAATGGTACAAATGTTGGTTACATTACCAGTGCTTTAACAGTCCTTTCGGTCAGGTCCAGAGGATAGAGCGAATCGAGAGCTTGGGATTCTTTCTTGATCATGTGCATGACCATGGTCATCCAGTGGCTATTGTCGATATTCAACGCGATATACGTCTACAGTGCAAAAAACCATTACGGATCAAAAGAAATACTTGATGAACTATCATGTAGTGATGAATCACAAACATTACGTACCTTATCATGCACAGTATACTCTTTCGTGATTCTATTAACTGCTCCAGCTTTGGTCAGAGCACTATCCATGTTGCAGCTCGATGGCAATGGATCGTCATGTGCGATAGCACGATCTACAAGGAATTTGGACCTCCACGCTGGACAGAGGTAACGATCATGACCAACACGCAGCTCCAAATGTCCCATATAAGCATCAATAACCTGCATAGAATATCAGCGCATTACATGTTGAAAGTTGAGACATAGATTATTGAGCATTTTAAAAACAGGACATGCAAGTAGTACTTACATCGTCCGACAACCATCTATGAGCTAGTACCGGTAGAACCCTTTCGGAAGTCAGAGTTATGCCACGCCCTTCACTGTAGTAAATTTTTTGTTCTTGTTCTTCTCAGTGCTAGCAGCTAGCTCGACAAATGAAATAGCTGCATCAATTATTTCCGGCGTCAACTTATCTGCCACAACCTCCGGCACATTATTATTCGAAAATAAAGCTGCATGAAATAATATGAACGTCAACAATGGTGATCATATGCATTGGTAGTAAATAAAAAAATTAAGAATGTTAGTTACGATACCTCTAGTAATAGTACTAGTACCAGAGGTTCTCTGACCACGGCTGGTACGCCTGCCGGCCTTGTCAAGTGCGTAGGGGGATTCAAATTTCTTGGGAACAGTCCCAGACATAACCTCCTCATCCTTATCGATTGTTACACCTTTTTTTCCATTCGCCTTAGCGATGAACTTGCTGACAGAAGATGGACAAATGTCTATGTCCGATGAAGGTGCTAGAGTAGAAGTACCAACCACCCAAGGGTTTTCTGGTGTACCCCCACATACATCATTACGCTTAACAGGTGAAGCTTCCTTGTGTCCATTCATCTTCGGTGGGGTTTTCTGTTTGGCAAACTAAATCGTGTGAACATTTTTGGACATAACAAAATTAAACGAGAAAATTATAGACAGAAAGATAAATACATAGTACCTCAGGAACGGTTTTATGGTCGGGAAGCACTATATCAGGCTGCGTCATGTCAATGATCGGCTGTCCATCACTGTCCATGTTTTCCTTGTACACGAATTCCTTCTTTTCATATGGACCATTCTCGAACGAATCCACTTCGTCCGGATCATTCTCCACGGATGGCACGGCAGCAGCCGGCTTGTACATGACACCTGCTTTGTTCAACTTCTCCAACAACCTCTGCAATAGAAATATAAACTTAGTAATGGTAGCATGGTTTAAAACAGCAAACATATTGTAAACTATAAAGTTTGGGTGTGATACCTCAGCAACTTGATCAGGGATTTGCCTCATCTGGGTGTGTATGAAGTCCATGCACCACTTCATTAGAAGCTCCATCAAATCTTCTGACACTGCGGCTGTCGTCGACTTCTTTGCGTTTCCAGTTGCAGGCTTGGTTTTTGGCTCATGGTAGGCGCATTATTTGGGATGTTGGGCTTCTGAGCCCTATACTCCTGGGTGATATTATTTTCGATCTGCATGCGATATTGAAGTACATGTGATGAATAACAAATAAATAGTATTAAGTTACAAAACATTTAAGAAAGACGAAACACAATGACTTACCCTTACGTTACCACGGCCGCGCCCATTATCATAGTCGAACCTATCTCTCCTAGTGGCTGCACCTTCTGTCCAATTCCTCATAAGAGGTTGTATGGACAAGTTGGGATTATAGGCGTATTCGCCTTCGACTGGTTGCACCTTCTCCCAGTACAAGTACTACAAAAAAATATAAGGATTTAGAGTTAGTAATACATCACATAAAATTGCAATGATATGATAATTGACATTATGCAACAGGTCTCATATGTGTACCTGCAAGAGAGCCAAATTGCCTTTCGGCCATTGGCGGAGGTGTTAGCCTTTCTTCACTATGTGAAGGCAATCAAGGAGAACACGCATGGTGAAGGCATTCCAGTTAATTTTTGAAATACGTTTCACATCTTCGACCAAAGCATAGTACTGCTTTGCCACAATCTTGCTCGACATGGGAGTAATAATTGTTCCTAACAGGACAAGCACTACTTTGCGAAGGAAATCGTCGTCGGTGGCTTTACTTTTAATTATGTCCTCAATGAGATTATCTATCACTATGTTTTCTGATGTCTTACTGAGAAATTGTGGCAACACCCGCTCCTTCATGTCCTCGGCTTCTTCAGTCAGAATGTCCGAAGCGGACAGTCCTTGGTTCTCGAGGTTAAAGATGCACTCGACGTCGACCGCACCGAGAGTCACCTCCCCAACCTGCTCTTGTATAATGAACCTGCCCGTGCTGGCCTGAAAATTCTCAATCATATACCTAATCAGCAGGGTACGCATCTTAATAGATGGTATCTGCAGCATGCTACGTAATGATGTATCAGCCACTCTAGCGCGTTGACCGCTCGATAGATCTGCAACAAGCTTGCACCATTTCTCAACTGCGCATACTATTTCTCCATTCAGCTCGTCCATCCTATTGAAAGAAAATATATAACTTCGTGACATTAGCTAACACTAAAGCAAAAATAACAATAGGCATGCAAAAATATAAAACTTTCTGGCGGTAGCTAACACTAATGTAAAAATAACACTAATGGAAATACAAAACTATCACCATGTATACTGCAACATGCAACCAAGTGTGTGCTGACATGAGGCAATAAAAAAAATAACTACAATTGGTAATTGAATTTACTTGCATCTGATCAAGTTCTTTGAGTATCATATAAATTATATAATCAATAAATTTAATATGGTAAACTGTTACTAATTCGTCTGGTTGTCTCACTAACAGGGTGACAAATTGTTCAGTTGTAAATAAACTAGAGTCTATAGCAATGGTACCTATTTGAGGTTCATCAACATTTAATGTTAATAACTCTTTAATGTTCTATGTGCACAACAATATAATTGGATCGTGTGACAAAAATATAATTGGATCTTGTGACAAAAAATGTATTGCATCATGCTTCTCGAGAAACATCTTATTCTACCATGCTATGAAAGAACCAAAGAATGTTTTCATCTACGCCATCTGGTTAGAACGCATCTAGTCGAGTTCATACTAGTTGAAAATATGTGGTAAACCTAAGTCCATCAAAGCAACGAGATAGAGGAAGTAGCTTGCTATGAAGGCGCGAGAGAAGGAGGACAATTTACTTGATCGGTCAACAAAGATGAAAGAAGTCGGTGGTGCGTTCTCGACGTAGTTCCTCGAGGTCGGCCTGCACGTGCGGACGACCTTGATCTTCTCGGGGTTTTTGTGGCGTGTGGGATGCGGCGGACGGAACTGACGACGCCTCGCCGGCAGGAGTCGATCTAGTCGACCACATGTGCGAGGAGGAGGAGATTATATATGAGGTCGACGCCTAGGTCGTCGTAACTTCCCTGTGGCCAATCTCGCGATCTATATTTTCCTCCGTTGAAGCGAGGCTGAACATGCTCGTCAATCGTAGGATTAGGAACATATGGATTTGCACGATCCCAGAATTGTGTAATAGAACGGCAACTACTCCCGTGATCGACGTGCGTGTGATCGACGTGCATGGAAAGCGCAGCGTTGTGGGCTCCACAATATGGATCCAACAATTATTTGCGGTCTAGGCCGGCCCACCTACCTTTATTGTTTCTTCCCTCAAAATAAATATCATTGGTTTCATCCCTAAAAAAACTCTTTGTGACACGTATTAGTTATTGTATACTTGTATATGTTCAACAATATTTATAGTATCTCTATCATTTCTACAATATTATACATGCATCGAGTGTCGGAAATGAACGATACTTGTCATGCATGCATGCCATGGTCATCGTAGGTTACGGATTAAGTTTGGGATCATTTCGTGAGATCGTAGGTTACGCATAAACCACTTTCAGACCTGCCCTCCGGCAGACCCGAATGGTCCTGCTTGTACATGGTGCATGTGGAAGCATGCATGAGATGACCCCAACTTTTGGGAGATTGTGGGCTTGGCCAATGTGGTCCCCCAGGCAAGGTGTGCACGAATTCGGACACAAAACGCATGCACGTTGCGTCACGTGGGGGCAGTGTTGTAGGGTTTTGTCGCCAGAAAACCCTAGAAATTGCATCGAGTGTCGCAAATGAACGATACTTGTCACGATGCAAGCCATGGTCATCGTAGGGTATGCATGAAGTTTGGGATCATTTGGTGGGACCGTCAAGGAAAACCAATTTCAGACCTGACCTCCGGCAGACCCGAATGGTCCTGCTTGTACATGGTGCATGTGGAAGCATGCATGAGATGACCCCAACTTTTGGGAGCTTGTGGGCTTGGCCAATGTGGTCCCCCAGGCAAGGTGTGCACGAATTCGGACACAAAACGCACGTTGCGTCACGTGGGGGTAGTGTTGTAGGGTTTTGTCGCCGGAAAACCCTAGAAAATGCATCGAGTGTCGCAAATGAACGATACTTGTCACGCATGCATGCCATGGTCATCGTAGGGTATGCATGAAGTTTGGGACCATATGGTGGGACCGTCAAGGAAAACCAATTTCAGACCTGATCTCCGGCAGACCCGAATGGTCCTGCTTGTACATAGTGCATGTGGGGGCATGCATGAGATGACCCCAACTTTTGGGAGCATGTGAGCATGGCCAATGTGGTCCCCCCAGGCAAGGTGTGCACGAGTTCGGACACAAAACACACGTTGCGTCACGTGGGGGCAGTGTTGTAGGGTTTTGTCGCCGGAAAAACCCTAGAAAATGCATCGAGTTTTGGAAATGAACGATACTCGTCATGCATGCTTGCCATGGTCATCCTAGGGTGTGCATACAGTTTGGTCTGAATTGGTGAGACCGAGAAGATAAACCTGCTCCTAGTACATGGTGCATGTGGAGGTATGCATGCGACTGTCCCAACTACATTTGATTTAATAATATTTCAAATATCAAACAGAAAATAAAATTTATAATTTGGAATGAAGAATTGAAATAATGAAGAAGTGCAATAGAACATAACATATTATTTACATTTTGGAAATATTTCGAATATAAAGAAGAGAACAAATATTAGAATGAAGAAGTGAAATAAAACAGAACATTTTATCTTACAAACTAAAAATATTTCAAAAATAATAAAGATAAGAAATATTAGAATTAACAATTAAAATAAAACACACCATTTTAGTTTATATTTCGTAAATATTATCAATATACAAAAGAGAACGAACAAATGAAATAAAACACAACAGAATTTGGCATATTTTTTAAATTTTAGTAAACACTTTTAGAAATAATATAGAAAAAAGAGATTTGATTTTAAATATTAGAAATATAAACAAGAAAATATAAAACATATCAGCGCGCGGGTAAGGCTGCCCTGGGCCAGCCCGCCCGAATTGGGCCCAAGGCGGAGCCGCGCAGGGCACATCGCAGCGCACAGCCGTTGGGTGGTGGGAGTTTAGTCCCACCTCGCCAAGCGAGGGAGCGCCGCACCGGTTTATATACCCGGCTGCGACTCCCCTCACAAGCTCCTATCAATTGCAGGCAGTACATTGCCTAACTCTCGTCCCCTCTGCCCCGTGGGGCCTACTAGCAGCAGAGATATTCTGCACCACGGGCCTGCATCCTGGCCCATGCACCGCAGGGTTCCTAGTCGTATGCAGGCCGTGGAGTATGAATTCTCCTGCTCTGGTAGGTGGGCACTTTTTTTGGCATATTGCCATGTGTATTGATCTTCAAAGCACACACTAAATTATACACATGCTCACTTGCATTCAATACACAATTTTTTTGTGCATACATGACAAGTTAATGTTTTGACCTTCAAGTCATCTAATAAATTTTACACATGCTCACTTACATGTAATACACATGGATATTAATTGGATTTCAACAAAAATGAGGCCGTGGTGTATGAATTCTACTACCACATGCATGCCATGGTCATGGTACGGTGTGCAAAAAGTTTGGGATCTTTTGGTGGGACCGTCAAGGAAAACCTCTTCCAAACTTGCCCTCCGGCAGACCCGAATGGTCCGGCTTGTACATGGTGCATGTGGGGGCATGCATGAGATGACCCCAACTTTTGGGAGCATGTGAGCATGGCCAATGTGCCCCCCCCCCCAGGCAAGGTGTGCACGAGTTCGGACACAAAACACACGTTTGCGTCACGCCGGCGGCAGTGTTCTAGGGTTTTATCACCGCAAAACGCCTACAAGATGCATAGAGTGTCGGAAATGAACGGTAGTTGCCAGGCATGCTTGCTATGGTCATCGTAGGGTGTGCATAAAAGTTTGGTATCAATTGGTGAGACCGAGAAGAAGAACCTGCTTGTAGTACATGGTGCAAGTGGAGGCATACATGCGATTGTCCCAACTATATTTGATTTAATAATATTTCAAGTATGAAACAGAAAATAAAATTTATAATTAGGAAAGACAACCATGAAAAGTGAAATATGAGAGAACATTATATCATACATTATTTAAATTTATAACTGTCAGAACAAAGAAAAGAGGAGAATATAGAAAACAGAAGAAAAAATTTGAATGAATAAGTGCAATAAAAGACAACATATTATCTTACATTTTGGAAATATTTCAAATATAAAGAAGAGAACAAATATTAGAATGAAGAAGTGAAATAAAACAGAACATTTTATCTTACAAACTAAAAATATTTAAAAAATAATAAAGATAAGAAATATTGGAATGAAGAATTGAATTAAAACACAACATTTTAGTTCATATTTCGTAAATATTATCAATATACAAAAGAGAGTACGAACAAATGAAATAAAACACAACAGAATTTGGCATATTTTTTAAATATTTTAGTAAACACTGTTAGAAATAATATAGAAAAAAAGAGACTTGATTTTAAATATTAGAAATATAAACAAGAAAAGAAACAAAGAAAATATAAAACGTATCAGCGAGCGGAGTAAGGCTGCCCTGGGCCAGCCCGCCCGAATTGGGCCCAAGGCGGAGCCGCGCAGGGCACATCGCAGCGCATAGCCGTTGGGTGGTGGGAGTTTAGTCCCACCTCGCCAAGCGTAGAGCGCCGCACCGGTTTATATACCCTGCTGCGACTCCCCTCCCAAGCTCCTATCTAATTGCAGGCAGTACATTGCCTAACTCTTGTCCCCTTGCCCCGTGGGGCCTACTAGCAGCAGAGATATTCTGCACCACGGGCCTGCATCCTGGCCCATGCACCGCAGGGTTCCTAGTCGTATGCAGGCCGTGGAGTATGAATTCTCCTGCTCTGGTAGGTGGGCACTTTTTTTGGCATATTGCCATTGTGTATTGATTTGATCTTGAAATCACACACTAAATTATACACATGCTCACTTGCGTTCAATACACATATTTTTTTGCATATATGACAAGTTAATGTTTTGACCTTCAAGTCATCTAATAAATTTTTTTGAATTTGTTTGAATTTTTTATTAATTTATAATGCCTTCTAGACTGACTGGTCAAAACATCGGTCTATACCTCAAGGGGGCATTGTAAAATATTCTTTTTCAAAATTTTCTTTCATAGCCATGATTGGCACATGTGGGTCACCATGTTCAAGAAAGTTTGTGTGATTTGGAGGTGGTGGGAAAAATCACATTTTTTCAAAAACTGGCTTAAGTTAAGACCAAATGGCCCCTCCGGAATGCGGTCATTTTTTCGACCACCTCCAAATGACCTCAACTTTGGCACACATGATCTATTGCACAAACAAAGGTGGGTTTCCAAGGTTTTATATTTTTTTGATTTTTTATTAATTTATAATGCCCTCTAGACTGACTGGTCAAAACATCGGTCTATACCTTAGGGGGGCATTGTAAAATATATTTTTTCCAAATTTTCTTTCATAGCCATGATTGGCACATGTGGGTCACCATGTTCAAGACAGTTTGTGTGATTTGGAGGTGGTGAGAAAAATCACATTTTTTCAAAAACTGCCTTAAGTTAGACCAAATGGCCCCTCCGGAATGCGGTCATTTTTTCGACCACCTTCAAATGACCTCAACTTTGGCACACATGATCTATGGCACAAACAAAGGTGGGCTTCCATGGTTTTATTTTATTTTTTTGAATTTTTTATTAATTTATAATGCCCTCTAGACTAACTGGTCAAAACATCGGTCTATACCTCAGGGGGGCATTGTAAAATATTCTTTTTCCAAATTTTCTTTCATAGACATGATTGGCACATGTGGGTCACCATGTTCAAGAAAGTTTGTGTGATTTGGAGTTGGTGAGAAAAATCACATTTTTTTCAAAAACTGGCTTTAGTTAAACCAAATGGCCCCTCTGGAATGCGGTCATTTTTTCGACCACCTCCAAATGACCTCAACTTTGGCACACAGGATCCATTACAGAAACAAAGGTGGGTTTCAAAGGTTTTATATTTTTTTGAATTTTTTATTAATTTATAATGCCCTCTAGACTGACTGGTCAAAACATCGGTCTATACCTCAGGGGGGCATTGTAAAATATTCTTTTTCCAAATTTTCTTTCATAGCCATGATTGGCACAGGTGGGTCACCATGTTCAAGAAAGTTTGTGTGATTTTGAGGTGGTGGGGAAAATCACATTTTTTCAAAAACTGGCTTAAGTTAAGACCAAATGGCCCCTCCGGAATGCGGTCATTTTTTCAACCACCTCCAAATGACCTCAACTTTGGCACACATGATCTATTACACAAACAAAGGTGGGTTTCAATGGTTTTATATTTTTTGAATTTTTTATTAATTTATAATGCCCTCTAGACTGACAGGTCAAAACATCGGTCTATACCTCAGGGGGGCATTGTAAAATATTCTTTTTCCAAATTTTCTTTCATAGCCATGATTGGCACTGGTGGGTCACCATGTTCAAGAAAGTTTGTGTGATTTGGGGTGGTGGGGAAAATCACATTTTTTTCAAAAACTGGCTTAAGTTAAGACCAAATGGCCCCTCCGGAATGCGGTCATTTTTCCAACCACCTCCAAATGACCTCAACTTTGGCACACATGATCTATTACACAAACAAAGGTGGGTTTCAATGGTTTTATATTTTTTGAATTTTTTATTAATTTATAATGCCCTCTAGACTGACTGGTCAAAACATCGGTCTATACCTCAGGGGGGCATTGTAAAATATTCTTTTTCCAAACTTTCTTTCATAGCCATGATTGGCACAGGTGGGTCACCATGTTCAAGAAAGTTTGTGTGATTTGGAGGTGGTGGGGAAAATCACATTTTTTTCAAAAACTGGCTTAAGTGACCAAATGGCCCCTCGGGAATGCGGTCATTTTTCGAACCACCTCCAAATGACCTCAACTTTGGCACACATGATCTATTGCACAAACAAAGATGGATTTCCAAGGTTTTATATTTTTTTGAATTTTTTATTAATTTATAAAGCCCTCTAGACTGACTGGTCAAAACATCGGTCTGTACCTCAGGGGGGCATTGTAAAATATTCTTTTTCAAAATTTTCTTTCATAGCCATGATTGGCACATGTGGGTCACCATGTTCAAGAAAGTTTGTGTGATTTCGAGGTGGTGGGAAAAATCACTTTTTTCAAAAACTGGCTTAAGTTAAGACCAAATGGCCCCTCCGGAATGCGGTCATTTTTTCGACCACCTCCAAATGACAACATGCATCAATCAAGCATCTAAGAATTGCAACTATGACAGCCATAATCCCTAGAACTAAGCATCCATTTAATTAATCATCAAGCCAAAGAACTAAAGCAGGCACCAACCCAAACCAATACAGAAGTATATATTTGACTCCAAACACCTAAAGAATTGCAAAAATTCCACTACTAATCTAATAAGCATCTGAAAAAACCCCATCCCTCAATCTGGCTACTTCTAACCTAATCTAATAATCATATGTGGTCCACCATTCTTGCACGAATCAAATACAGAAAAACCCTAATGCAGAGAAAACCCTACCTCCAACAAATCTAACCAAACAAAGTTCTGGCCACAAACCCTACAATCTAAAAACTACCAACTAAAAGTTAGCTGCAGATACCTTCTGCTCCGCTTCCTCCTCGCCAGAGCCGGCCTCCACCTTCTCCACCTTCTCCACCTCGTGCGCCTCGCCAGAGCCCGCCCCCACCTTCTGCGCCTCGCCATAGCCCGCCTCCACCTTCTGCGCCTCGCCGCAGTTCGCCAGAGCGGGCGCATCTGGCTGGACCGCGCCGTTGCGGCCCGTCCCCGCCTTCTCCAGATCTCCAGCGGAGGGAGCACCGCGCTGGACGTCGGCACGCCCCCTCACAAAGGTGCCCGCAGCGACCTGCCGCGCCTGCTCCACCAGATCTGCGCCCCAATCGGGGCGCTCGCCTCCTGCGTCCGCCATGGCGATGGAGAGGATGCGGTGAGGGAGACGAGGAGGTTGGAGAGGAGAGGGAGTGGAGAGTGGAGAGTGGAAAGAGGGAGACGATGCGGCGGGGGGAAATGGTGCGCGATGCGGCCGGAGGTGGTTGCCGTCCACATTTATATGATGCGACAGTTTTGGCAACTACCCGTGACACGTGCTGCCCCACGCGCGGGCGGCTTCACGCGTGCACGAAAGGCCGTTGTATACAAACAAATACGTATACGGACGGGCATACGTATACGGCCGGGCATACGATCTAATCGGGCCCGTACGGGCCTCCTAGGGCTCCTCGGCGGCTATACGCGAGGGCAACAAAGACGATCGTGCCCCTCGTTATGAACCGTTTTTGGTTCATCCTGGCCGTCGATGTGTTTTTCCACCCCGCGTTCAGCCCAGGGGGGAGCACCGGAGCAGAAACGATGTGTGCCACGGACGACGGGAACTCGACGGGGACGGCGCCGAGCGCGGACCTTGCTCCCGCGTGGCCCACGGCATTGACGTCCTCCTCGCCACCTTCATCACCCAGGTCGAGTCGCCCTCCCGTGGGCCGTGGCGACGGAGGTGGAGCCGCCGAGGAGCGGGGATAGCCCGAACCCGAGCGTCCAGGTCGTGCCCTGCCGCATCGGCAACGTTGTGGCACTCCTGGAAGAAACGAGGGTGTCCGCTGTGGCTGGCCGCTACGTCGGCGCGCTCCACGAACGGGAGCCCGGAGAGGACGGGTCCGAGCGCGGATCCTGCTCCCGCGTGGTCCACATGGCTGAAGCCCTCTTGCGTGGTTGAGCGCACGGACGACGACTCCGCCGGGGTGCCGTCGTGCCGGAGCCGCCGACCGCGCAGGTTGAGCCGGCGGGTACGCCGAAGAGCAGGCGGAGTCCGAGCGCCCCGGCCGTGCATGTGGCTGTGCTCCGCCACGTTGGAAACGGCGTGGCATGCGGTGTACACACGGCCCCTTCTGCTGTTGCTGGCGGTGACGGGGTCAGCGGTGTGACGACGGCGATAGGAATGGCGCGCCACTGCATGAGTTCCATTGAGGAAGAGAGACAGGGGCGGCGAGGTTGGAGGGAGGGACTGGTTGCGTGTCCGCAGCCGGGATTTGGGGGCGCACAGCGGGGGAGATTTTATAGTGTCCGTAGCCGGGATTTGGGGGCGCACAGCGAGGGAGATTTTATAGTGGCATACAACGGCAAAGCGGTGACCGGTTGCAAAAGATCTTTCCAGAGCCAGACAAATCTAGAAGCAACCATCTAGAACCAATCGACCTGGCGCAAGGTCAATCAACGTGGCGCAAGAATAGAAAAGGAGTGAGTTCACCAGTAATAAAAATATCAACCACACGTGTCATGTTAACAAGGGCTGTAAAAAAAAATCAGAATAAACCAGGTAAATCGAACCCTTACGGGCTAGTCTTCTTAGTATTTTAGAGTGCACGTACATGTAAACCGTACGACCCAAACTCGAACCGTCATACATATTAAAAGCATGCATGTATGTGTCTAAATAGTACCATTTAGACACATACGTGCATGTTTTTAAATACTTGGTATATTTTATTTCATATGTACACACATTTTTAAAAATGCATGCTTTTGTAAAAGCATGTGCTTTTAATACATACTATTTTTTGTATATGTGAACATTTTGAAATAATTAATAAATATTTATTTCATATATATTAATATTTTTGCACGTGAATATTTATTTTTTACCATAGCATACTTTTCATTTTTAAGAAAATTACTTTTGATAATATAATAACCTTTTAACTAAAAACCATAAAATTACTTTTCATTCATATTACGTAAGTTTGGAAAAACCATATTTGGAAAGGAAAGTTCAATTCAAGCCTTAATGGACAACGTTAAAGCCAAACCATGTAAGGTGCTTCAGGTGTTTTGCTCGACTATGTGATACGGCAATTCCTATTTGTCACTCGTTGCGACAAGATGTCGAACAAACCCACACAACGAGCAAATGGGCTAGAAAATAGTGTTCGCCTATATTTCGGTTTGGCTCTAGTTCCAGGTTCTAGATGGTTTTACAAGGTTCTCATTCGGTTTTTCATTTTTCTTCTTCATGTTGTTTCCTCTACCGGCTTAAATTTGTTCTGCTTTCAGTTTTAATTTTCCATCTGCATATTTTTTTGGTCGTTTTATTTTATTTTTGAAATGTACACAATTTTGAAAAAAAATCTTGGAGTTGAGTAAATTTTCATGTTTCTTGAAAAATGTTCACATTTTTGCAAACTGTTCATAATTTCTAAAAAATGTTTGTTGTTAGATTTTTATAATAAAATGTTTACAATTTTTTAAAAATGTGACTTAAAGAAATCGTAATAAACTTGTGAAACACGGGACCTAAAGCACTAATGCACATAGTAGTGGAACGCTAACTGGTCATGTTCATCTGAGTGATTGCGTTTGCCCAACATTCTATCACAAAGTGCAACATATAGGAGCCCTTAGTTATGCCCTGCAATGAGATGGGAAAAGGAGGACTCGACTTCTAGGCATTAGTTCTTGCTTTTCCATCTTTCTTCAAATTCAGTCATTTGAGAAACTACAACATATATAGAAGATGTAATTTTGTTTACATGTAAACATCACTATATAGCATAATGAGGGCGACTATAGCATCTATAGAAGGGACGCAGATTTGGTGTACATGGGTGCACATGCACCCTTTATGAATAGTAAATTTGAAAAAAATGCTAGAAATAATATGAAAAATCTGAATTTATTTTTGTAATATACATAGTCAATCGGTATACTTGCATATGAATTAGTTTCACGAAGAAATCACATCCGTGGTAATCTGGCAAAAATGACAAAATCAAAGTTATATTCAAAAGAGAAAGTGTTCCTAAATTACCTTGGGAATATTTCTGACTAAATGAACATTTCTCCAAGGTTTTTTAACAACCTATATTTTGTCAATAACTAATGGGCCCTTCGCAATGTTGCTTTATTTGCTTTCTGTTTTTCTGTTTATTAATTTACTCCAGAATTTTACTTATAGTTTAATTACCAAAATTAAACTATTTTTAAAATATCGTTCACTAGAGAATAAATAGGGAAAATATAATATTAGGAAATTTTCTTTCCTGCCCTTATGCAAGTTTTCTGAAAATAATTTTTGGGTGGGACCATCATGGTTTTCAACCAAATTCAAATTTCCATTTGAATTCAGTGTTGGCATTATTGGTCTCAAAATCCACATATGCAAGGAAATCATGGATGCATATGCTCCTAATTTCACAACCAAAATTTAGGAGAAATTTGGGTTTTTGTGACACTCAACCGTCGCCGTCTTATACGCTCTCGCCGGAGTCATCATCATCGCTGCCGTTGAAGTAGCTGAAGAATTCTTCCGCATTAGCGGTCGAATTCGCTAGCGTCTCCACCGACTCCCTCAATGCCCTCATGTACCCCGGCTCATCTACCGGGTCTGCAGAGTCCATGAGCACCGGTAGTGCAACCCAGCTTGGCGCAATGGTGAAGTCACAGATCGCGTGGACGAACCCCGGCATGTCCTCGGGGTCGCCTGCCTCGTTCGGCACAAATGGTGAAGTCACGGACAGCTAGTAGTACCGCATTCACTAGAATAAAGCTAGTAGTACAACATTGTGGCTGAAACGTTTGATTTTTATGTACTCATTTTTTGCTCGGATGCCATTAGTAGGTAACCAAAAATTTAAGTTACATTGCCTATTGTTACAATGTGATGGATCAACCATTAGGTTTTTTACGAGCCCACTCATCGGCTTACTTATTTTTGTCGGAATGGGAACTCCAAAGGTCAACATGGTCCATCTTGACTCATGTCATTGTCTCAAAAAGCGTGTCAAAAAAATATAAAGGCAATGATGCGGATTGATGGCATGCCTCCACCAAAGCATAAATTGGTGAGGCATCATGTGCTTTCCAAGCATGCACGTGTTCAACGCACTATCTTGAGTAAGACTATTTTTCTCTTTTCTAACAATTTTTCCTAATTTCTAGAAGAGGACAACAAACCTACCCATTCCCTATTGCTTTTCCTTCAACTTTGTATGGAAAAGGGTGGATCATCTACCTAAATTAGCATTGGTCTAATTAAAAGCAACAATTCAGATGTTGTTGGACCGTCAGAGCCTACATTACTAGCTAGTTGCTTTAACAAAGTAAGATGGTCACTGTTTAATCTATTCTGAGCACATGGAAACTCAATCGATTGGAAGTCATGATGTCTCAACACATGAAGTATTTTGGCATCTAGGGAAATATCAAGATCCTAACGAATTAATCCCTCACATGCTCACATATTTAGTGTTAACTAACGTTCAAAGAATGCACGACATAACAAGATTGGAGCCCGTCCCCCGCGTCGCCCTCCTCTGGCGACACGGGGGAATCCCAGCCGCCGGTGCTAGCACCTCCCTCCGCCGCCCTCCCCCACATCACCACCGCTGGAGGGCCGGCCGGCGAAGCCGCGCCGGGCCCCAGGAAGGCGGCGGCGGGGCGGATCTGTCCTCTCGCACGCTCCCCCGCCCACCCGCCTCGCATCTCGAGGCGGCTGGCTCCCGCTGGTCCGGCAGGTCTTCGGCGTGCCCTGGCCGCGCGGATCCGGTTCGCCTCCACCACCTCCAACCCTCCCCGCGCGCGGATCCAGGATTCCCCGGCTGTCACGGGCGCCCCCCTCCATCACCGCAGCGGCTGACCCCACTCCTGTCGTTCCGGCGGGGGGTGCGGCGTTCCTTGGCAGCGGCCATGGGCGCCCATCCCCACGGCCCCCCCCCCCCCCCCCCCCCCCCCCCCCCCCCCCGGCGGCGCGGCCTTCACTGTCGCTGGCGCTTCGGTTGGGTGCGGGCATGTGGCCCCCTCCTCTGGCGGCTCTTCCTCCCCCCATGATCCAAGGTAACGGCTTTCGCGCGGCGGTGGCGAGGTTCCAGTGGTAGTGGCAGACGAGGGGCGCCTCGCGATGGGTTCTTTGCTGCGCTGCTCCGGCCCCGGCAGCCTCGACCCCGCGTTCTCCGGTGTTCGACGCTTGCTGGCGTTTCCTCCGGGCGGCTTCGGCCTCGGCGCCAGTAGCTGCGTCCCTTCCAGCTAGCCTGGTTCACCGAGACGGCCACGGCCACAGCAGCTCAGATCTGCGTCTCTCCGGTCCTAGCTTGCCGGCGTTGCCGGTCGCCGTCGTCCCCCCATTGCGGTGGTCTTCGCTTCGCCGCCGGCCTTACCCTGTACACCTCAAAGCCTCCCCCTTTGGCCTGATCCTTTGTTCGTGGGTTCGGAGGCAGTGCCACCCTCCGGCGGCAGGTGCAGCCCCACCAATCCAACCAGAGCTGGCTTCCTCATCCTCGACTCCATTATCAGCGGCTATGGGATTGCGCAGCCTCAGCCCAGGGAGAAACCCCTGCTCGGCTTGCCCGTGCTGGCAGCGGCGGCGCCTGCGGGTGTCGCTGTCCTTCTTGGAGGCGCTGCCACAGCCTTTTGGCTACGCCCCTCTTCTAGCTCAGGGGAAACCCTAGGTCTAGCTCCTCGGGACCGGATGGCGACTGCGTCTTGGCCTTGTCTTCCTTCTTGAAGGCGCTATCTTGCTCGCTCGCGGTGTCCCCGATGTTGGCCTCGGCGATGTGTTTTGCCGCTCTTGGTTTTGGCTTGGTTGGCTTTAGCTGTGTTGTCTCTTCTGTTCGGGCTGAGCACCCCTTGTTTCTCTGCTCCGGACACCATGTTCACATCTGTTTGAGTTCGTGTCATGTGTTGTACCATTCACTGTATTTCTTCTATTCCTTCTATCAACGAAATGATACGCAAGCTTTGCGTATTCGCGAAAAAAACAAGATCATCAAAATAAGTTTTACTGTTAGAGGAATTGTGGCATATCAAATCAAGTGTGGATTAGCATCTTATAGGGGATAACAGCAAATAACTGCCACAATGCAGTGGATATGCATCTGGCCCATCAAAGGATGTGCCCCAATGGCGGGCGAACAAGATGAAATTAGCATTCCCAAATCTCATAAGGCACATGTCCCGATGATGTGTGTCGTCGCACACCATGCATGATGTGCCTTCCTGATGGTGGTTGCTGAGTTGGGCTCAGCACCTATATTGGCATGCCTACTGCACCGTGGCATAACTGAGTGGCGCTGCTGATGGACACCAAGTGTCGCCACATGTGGCATTATCGCTTATCGCACACCGTCATGGCCATGTCAAGGGATTCTGTGCTGGCCTCCAAACTTGCCGATACGCCCCGAGTGTTTCATGGACCTTGGCAAATTCAGTTTACGTACCATGGCAATTTTCCTTTCTTATATGTACCATGGTAAAAAAATTAGGGACCATGACCAATTCAGCTTAGGGACCATGATAAATTAAGTTTATGGAACATGGCAAAAAAAATTAGGAACCGTGGCTAATTAAGTTTATGGACCATGACAAATTCACTTCAAGTACCATGTCCAATTCAGCTAATGAACCACGGCAATATTCACTTTTTAATAGAACCATGCAAATTTCTATATTTAAGAACGACAACAAATTTATATTTTTTTCATAAACCTACCATGTTGTACACGCAACAAGATTAATATTTTTGCCATGTATCCATGGCAAAATTCCCTAATATTTGCCATCCTTTTGAAATTACAAAATTTCAAATTTTGCCATGTGCCCACTACAAATTATCAAAAAATCCATGTTTTATTGGTCAATATTTTTATATTTTTTTCATGTGCAATTTAATTATAGGTAACATAGCTGCTATATTATTTTATAGCATGGAAATTTTATATTCATTAGACCATGGTAGTTTTTTCCCTAGGTACTTTAGCAATTTTCGTTATGTAGACGATGGCAATTTCTTTTTGGTTAGACCATGGTAATTTTTTGTAAGCAGGATGGCAATTTAGACCATAGTTCTCTTGTCTTGCAACATTTTCTTGGACCATAGCGATTTTATTTAGCATACCATGGTAAATTCCTTTTTTACGTGCTATCAAATTTTTTGACATGGCAATTTTGGACCTTCTTAGAAGCACAACCTTTTTTCCGCAATGTAGACTTTTGCTATGTGAACTCTTCTGTTTTTTTATTAAATTTGCCATGTTATTTCCACAACAACAAAATTTAATTTTTTATGAGATTTTTTTGTTTGAAACAAAATATTTATGTTTGTTCTTGTTTTTAATATGAAAAATTTTGTCATCCAATTTTGTTGTGTGCAACCTGTCAATTATACTATTTTTTATTTATACCTACATCATGAAAAACTTTCTTTTTTAATATTTTATTTATTTATTTATTTATTTGCACACGGGAATGGTGATTGGGCTAGAAGCCTAGCGAAGGTCATGTACGGCTTTGGATTCGCTTGGGGGGTTACCTGTACAGCTTTGGATTCGCGAATAGAAACGTTCGCGCTGGAGGGGGTTCTCCAGCGAACTACTGGTTCGGGCTGACATCGCTAGAAATCTGATCTTCGGTAGACATTGGGGGTCCATACTTTATCCCTGATTCAGACAAAAGATACTGTTTCTCCTTCTTCTGTTGCATGCAACTCCATGAAAGAATTCAATGTTTTTATCTCGTACTCTCCTTCAAGGCCAATCTTCACATTAACTAATCGGCATAAGGATTTCCATCTGAATACTGACACAAGCTACTTTAATTTACTAGTTATAAGCTGATGTTTTTTTTTTTTTGCGGGACTGCAGCAGAGGACGAACCCGGATAAAAGATTTGATCGGGATATCTAGCAACCAGCCAAGAGCCAACGGGTTGTAGTAGTGGAACACAGGACAGGAGAATCACTGGTTGTGCACTCGTCGTTACCTGGCTGCAGGGGACGAGGTAGCGGTAGACAGCGTGGACGATTGCGGAGTTGGCGGCGTAGGAGGCCGTGAGGAGCGCCCATTCGCTGGCCTGCTGGACAGCGTCTTCCATGGATCCAACCCTTCTTTGCCAGGAGTCCATGGATCCAAGCGAGTAGCTAGGACAAGAAGGCACTACTAGTTCAATTCCTTGTCTCAAAAAGAAACGATGGACCAGCAAGAAAAAGAAGTAGATGCAGGAGAAGAAAAGGATTCACCAGCAAGAAATGAAGCCCACGCTGGATAGCTAGTTCCAAATATTCGAACGAGACGGAGGGAGAGGGGAGGGGAGGGGCTCACCGTCGCTTGTCGGATGTGGAGCGAGCGACGTCGCTGGAGGGTGCTTCGCTGCTCCGGTACGCTTTCGCCTGGGCTGGAGGGAACGTGTTGGAGTTTGCAGGCGGAGGGCTACGGAGTTTTGGTGTGGAGCTGTTTAAATAGCCGAGCGACAGAGAGCGCGCTGCAGCACGAGGATCATTCTCGACTGGACGTCACCCATTTTAGCTCATTTTAGGTGCACGTTCATTCTTATCTATTGCGATTTCTACTACAGTAGCATACGCATGTAACTTGGCGTGCTTCGTGCAACTCATACCACTCTATCGACTGGTGGCTCATCCAACATTATTTTTACACTTGGATGTATTTTGAGTTACATTGTCTATTTTTACTACATCATGGATCATCATCTATTATGTTTTTATGACCTCATTGATCCACTTATCTATCTTTGAAGAGAATAGGGAAGTGGGGCTCCAAAAGTCCATGGTTCAACCCGTTCATTGTCATCTAATCGAAAAACGTGCAAAAACAGAAAGAAGATGATGGCCACTGATGGCATGCCTCCAACAAGGAATAAAGTCATGAGATAGCATTTACTTTCCAACAACTCAACTTTTCAAGTCATCATCTCGACTAAGCTTAATTTTTTTTCTCTCTCTCCCACTTCGGTAAATTCATATCTAGGCTCGTCTCTATTGCTTTCATTTTCTTTTCCAACCGGGCTCACACCCCTTTCCGTTAACTTTGCAATTAACAGAAATACATCAGTTTGTTGAGTACTGTGCAAAACATCACCCACCAGCCAAAGCGAAATGAGATAGACTAGAGCAAAAGGAGACCGAAAGAAGGGAGCGAGTTGGTGCACCGTCAGGAAACCCACTGTGGATGATCCTAAAACGGGCCAGCCACCATAGGACGAGAACCCGACGACACTAAACCAGTGCCCAATAAACATTCTGGAGACGACTACAGGACACTGAAACAACGAAAGGAGAACATAGGAACAACAGACTCCAGCGGGCATCAAACCCCAGTGGAACAAGTTTAAACTAGGCAGTGCAGCAATTTAGCCGATCCGGATCGCAGCTTCATCACCCAGAAGAAGCCTGCCACGCGGGTAGGTTCTGTCCGCCAGAACAACAGAAACTTGAGCCAGCCTCTTAAACCCAGCCTGCAACTCCATCTTGTCGTCTCCCTTAAGCAGTCATGCCCAATACCACATAAACAAAAAAGCAGTGAAAACAGCCTCCAACGGAGTGCCGACATCGTATTTATCGAATGTAACTTTGTTACGAATGCACCAAATCCCCCAGAAAATGGTAGCAATAATCATCATATAGAACTTTTTCCCTCCCGGGAAAAACAGATATAACTAAGCCCAGCTTTGCCAGAGAGATCGAGGGCAGCAAGAAGCCTCCGTTGTCAATCCCAACACACCCCAACCCGTGCGTGCAAATGAGCAGGTGAAGAACATGTGATTCGCAGTCTCCACATCCATACAAAAAAACAGGCGGGATTCCCAGGCAAATACCTACTTGGCATGTTATCCCGCGTAAGTATAACATTTTGAAAGAGCTGCCATAGGAAGATTTTGATTTTCAAAGGAATCGTAGCTTTCCATACCCATTTATAATTCGGGCCAGACATATTCCTTTTCAGCCACCCATAACTGACTTAGTAGTAAATTACCCTTTACTATCCAGTGCCCAAGTAACAATGTCTCGGGAGTTGTTCAGAGGCATACTTCTAGCCTCAGAAGTCACTCATTTTTTGTGCCAAAATATGAATAGTAACAATGATTTTTTTTATGCCAAAATGGTGTTCTTTGATGGATTGGCCCGCCCCAACAAGCTTTGACAATACTCGGCCCATTTTGTCTGATTTTTCTGACTCCGCCACTGGAGGGTGGTCTCCTCCGCAGGATCGGCGTCCGTCAGCTGGTCCCAAATTCAGAAAGGAGGACTGTGGAGAGTCAAGGCAAATTCAGAAGGCAGGGAGAAGAGCACCAGCCAAGGGGTAGTGGAACACAGGAAAATCACTCGTCGTTAATTACCTGGCCGCAGGGGACGAGGTAGTGGCCGAATAGGTTGGCGATTGTGTAGCTCGTGGCAAAGGAGGCGGTGAGGAGCGCCCATTCACTGACCTGGTGGACAGGGTCGTCCATGGATCCAGCTCGTGGCAGTAGGTGGGACGCTAAATTTCTTTGCAGCTGCACACAAATGCGAGTGAAGCCCATCATACATTTGAGCTCATTTTAGCTGCACGGTAATTTTCATCTAGTGCGATTTCTACTACAGTAGCATACACGTGTAACCCGGCGCACGTGTTTCATGCAACTCATACCACTCTAAAGATCTCCATTTCAGAAAGAAAAAAAGTACTACATCCGTCCTATTTTATAGGTCTCCTTTGTAGTTTGTGTCAAATTTTGACCAAAGATTTAACTAAAAAAATGTTAATATATGTCAACAAAAATTATATTGTTGGATTCGTATTTGAACATACTTTTCAATGATTAAATTTTTGATGACATGTATGAACATTTGGTTAGTTCAATCTATGGTGAAAATATGACACAAAATACAATAGAGACCAATAAACCAAGACGGAGGTAGTACCACTCTAACAACTGGTGGCTCATCCAGCAATTTTATTTATTAATTCTTTGCCTGGACGTCATTAGCAAGTACAACCACAATTTTTACTACGTGATGGATCATTCATTATGTTTTTTTACGAGCTCATTCATCCACTTATCTAACTTTGCCGAGAATAGAAAGTCGGGCTTCAAAGGACCACGGTTCAACTTGATTATTGTCATCTAATCAAAAAGCGTGTAAAGAAGAAAGAAGACGATGACGATTGATACTATGCCTTCAACAAAGAATAAAGTTGTGAGACATCGTGTACTTTCCAACAATGCAAGTTTTCAAGTCATGATCTCAAGTAATCTCAATTCTTCTCTCTCTCAACCACTTCACTAAATTTCAAAACTAGAAACATACCTGAGTCATTCTCTATTGCTTTTCTTTCGCTCTCTTTACTTTGTCAAGGAAGAGACCGGCTACTCTTCAGGAATTAGGTTTGCTCTAAGGAAAATACCTTGGATGATGTCGGACCACTCGAGCCTACATGGCAATATGATCTATCAAAAGTCTACACATCGTAATTGTGAGTGAAGCTCAAAACACACACCATCCACTTATCCATCTTTGAAGAGAATGGGAAGTGGGGCTCCAAAGGTCCACGGTTCAACTATATCATTGTCAACTAATCAAAAAGTGTGCAAAAAAGGAAAGAAGGTGATGATGATTGATGGAATCCTTCCAACAAGGAATGGAGTTGCGAGACATCATTTACTTTCCAACAACCCAAGTTTTCAAGTCATCATCTTGAGCGCTGATCAATTATTCTTTCACTCTATCTCTCTCCTGCTTTAGTAAATTCATACCCGAGCCAGTCTCCGTTGCTTTCATTTACTTTTCAACCACCCAAGTTTTCGTGTCATCATCTCGAAGAAGCTCAATTCTTCTTTCTCTTTACTTTTTCAAGGAATAGACTTGATCCTCTTCATGAATTAGGTTTGCTCTAAATCAAATACCTTAGGGCATCTCCAATGCTGACTTCCAAATCGAATATCGTATTCGTTCAGGGACCGGCGGAGACCAGTTCACAGACAATGATACGGGAGCCCATCCAATCATGCCCGCATACATTTCAAACCGCTTTTCAATAAACTGGACAGATTTCATCAAACACGGCGGATTTCAGCATAGCTCGAACATAATTTACATAGAATGAACTATATTTCAACCGTATAACTAAAGAAAAAAAAGAGAGAGTAGGAAAGGGAGGGGAAGAAACTAAAGGGTGGGAAATACTAAAAGCCAGAGACCTCTACAACCTCTGCTGCACCCTCCCAGGTACGAGTACGTAACTAGGGCCGCTCCGCTTGGATGGTTTCGATCGATCCATCCATCATCATGTTCATGCTTGGTCTGAGTGGGTGCAGTCCTCCTTCCTCCTGCGCTGCGTCCAGTGGACGGACGCGGTCGCGGAGGCCGCCGAGGCGAGCGCCCTCTGGCTCGGCATGCTCTTCTGCGCCCTACTCCAGGCGCTGCAGCTCCCGTGCTCCCGCCGCTTGGTCCGCCGCTCCCTTGCCGACCGCGCGCTCGCACTCACCTTCGTCGGACACTGCATGTACGCCGCCGCCGTCCGCCTCCTCCTCGCCGCCGACTGCCCTGGATACGTCTTCGCCAGGGTCTTCTGCACCGCCAGCATCGTCATCTTCGCGGGTGGCGACCTCCTCTGCTTCTTGGGCCTCCTCCTGGGAGGTGATTCGGGTAGTTCAGCTAGCTGCAGATGATCATGTCCATGGATCAGTTCGTTCATGGAGTGCGGTATGTCTGAATTTAGTACTACTGTTAATTGGATAGATCGACTGAGGACTGAATGACTGATGAGCAGGGCAGCCGATTAGTTCAGCTTCAGCAGGACTGAGTATGTGTGAATCTAGTAGCTACCTAGCTCTCCTAGCTAGTACTAGTTGGTATATTTGCGTTGCTTAATGTACTTATGATCAGACATGAGCACGATAGTTATATCCAGCTTCCCTATGATTAATGTTGATGAAATTGCTGCAGTTTAATCCAGTAGTATCAGTATCCTAGTGTGTTACTTGGATAACAGAAGAGGCACGTTGGCCATCCATGGTCCTTGTTGGAAATTTACCTTAGGATCAATCACATCAAACTGCACAAACACACGCGCACAAAAAACTGATAGCCAAAGGGCTCTTCTTGTGCCCTCTTTTCTTTCTCTTTATTACCTTTTCTCCTCTTGTCTCGGTACAAAACTCACGTGACACCTGTGCATATATACACACAGAGACGTCTTAGCTAGCCGAACACAAATCCTATTCGAACACCAACTCCAAATACTATACGCCAAAGCTAGCTCTAACCGGAGTGGCAAAGACCCATACTTTCCTAATTACCGGCCACGCTGGTCGCACTTAATACTTATGCTAACGGGACTCAAACATGACTACCTACTGCTAATCTCAAACTTACCTAATTAATACTAACTTATGTTTGGATTACCTAACAGTCCAGACGATGCATTTTGTTTTCACTTGGTGATTTTTTGTTCCTGGCTAGACGATCGCGAGTGCAACTATCACGGTGAGCACCGAGCGATGTTGGTTGGGAAATGCAGAGGGACGGAAGTGGTGCACATGTGACTGCTGAACTGAACAGATGGGAGCTGCTGAGATACAAGGGCAACTAATCAATTTAGAGAGCTGGGACATGGAAAAAAGATATATTGATATGTATTTGCACTTTCTGCTTGTTTAGTTTTGTCATCTTGATTGATATGTTGCGTCGAGTCTAGTCCCCTGGCTGAATTTGCCAACTGGAACATGTTGCGTCTAGTCCCCTGTCTAGCCATTCAGTGATTTGTGAGCATGAGAGGGATTTCTTTTTTCTGAAGTTGCATCTTAGGGAATATACCCACCTACGAATGTTTACAATTTAATTCCTCACAATTTTGTGACATGCTCCCTAAGTTTACAAGCAAAATCTTCAGCTGGATCAAACCATTCTTTGAGAAAGGAGGTAACATGCTCCAAGATCTACCCGCAATAAAAAATAAAAAATAAATCCATGCTCCAAGATGTTAGTTGTCTTTTGGGTTAATATTTTGTCCCTGTTTCAAGCAGAAAGAATATATTGTGCTTCTCCTTCTTCCGCCACTTGCAACTCTGTGAGACATCAAGTGTCATTTAGGCTGTATTCCTCTTTAAGGCCAATCTTAAATTTATTTCCTATGCCTAAATTCCTCTTGATGAATTCTGAACCATATCCAGCACCTGATGGGCTATGGATTTCCATCTGAATTATGGCGCAAACAACTTTAATTTACCGACTAAACTTATGTTTATGAGCTAGTTATGTCGTACATTCTTAGAACCTTAGCTGATGCTACACAAATTTTCTCGCCTATAGTAATAGTCTTTCAGTGAGTGAGCATGTTAGGGTTTTTTTTCTTATTCAGATTGCATATGAGGTATTAAGTGGCTAGGATCTTTATATATATTTTTGGTTGTATTCCAGGATGTTTCAAGTGTTGAGACCTCTGAGCTTGGTTTTTTTATATCGATTGATCTTCCACATGGATTCTAAACGGATAAATGGTGACCATTTCAGTTGGATTTCTTTTTGGAAAAGAAAGAAAATGCCCGCCTTCTGCATCATAAATCAGACTAGCTAGCTCGGTTAGTCGCTGCCAAGTTTGAGCAGGTATGGCGTGATTACTTTGTATTGGTTTGGTTTGTTGAGAGGAGGTCCAGGGCTACTTATAGGGCGGAGTGGAGGTTGTGGGCGCTGGCATACTCGGGGTCATGGGCGCATGGGTCGGCAGCGGTTGCGGGACGTTGGGGTAGAATTCTGGTCGGCTAGCTAGCTGCTAGCTGGGCCTTTTTTTCTTTCTCTCTTCATTTCTGTTTTCAGTTTCTGATTTATGTTTTTATTTTCAAATTTGAATTTGAATTTTATTCAAAAGAGAAAGTGTTCCTAAATTACCTTGGGAATATTTCTGACTAAATGAACATTTCTCCAAGGGTTTTTGACAAGCTATATTTTGTCAATAACTAATGGGCCCTTCGCAATGTTGCTTTATTTTCTTACTGTTTTTCTGTTTATTAATTTACTCCAGAATTTTACTTATAGTTTAATTACCAAAATTAAACTATTTTTAAAATCACGCCAGCTGGCGAAAGGGGGATGTGCTGCAAGGCGATTAAGTTGGGTAACGCCAGGGTTTTCCCAGTCACGACGTTGTAAAACGACGGCCAGTGAATTGTAATACGACTCACTATAGGGCGAATTCAGTGTTGGCCTTGTTGGTCTCAAAATCCACATATGCAAGGAAATCATGGATGCATATGCTCCTAATTTCACAACCAAAATTTAGGAGAAATTTGGGTTTTTGTGACACTCAACCGTCGCCATCTTATACGCTCTTGTCAGAGTCATCATCATCGCTGCCGTTGAAGTAGAGGACGAATTCTTCCGCGGTAGCGGTCGAATTTGCCAGCGTCTCCACCGACTCCCTCAATGCCCTCATGTACCCCGGCTCATCTACCGGGTCTGCAGAGTACATGAGCATCGGCAGTGCAACCCAGCTTGGCACAATGGTGAAGTCGCGGATCGCGCGGACGAACCCCGGCATGTCCTCGGGGTCGCCTGCCTCGTTCGGCGCAAATGGTGAAGTCACGGATAGCTAGTAGTACAACATTCACTAGAAAAAAGCTAGTAGTACAACATTGTGGCTGAAACTTTGATTTTTATTTACTCCGTTTTTGCTTGGATGCCATTAGTAGGTAACCAAAAAATTAAGTTAATTGCCTATTGTTACAATGTGATGGATCAACCATTATATTTTTTAACGAGCCCACTCATCGGCTTACTTATTTTTGTCGGAATGGGAGCTCCAAAGGTCAACATGTTCCATCTTGACTCATGTCATTGTCTCAAAAAGTGTGTCAAAATATATAAAGGCAATGATGCGGCTTGATGGCATGCCTCCACCAAAGCATAAATTGGCGAAGCATCATGTGCTTTCCAAGCATGCACGTGTTCAACGCATTATCTTGAGTAAGATTATTTTTCTCTTTTCTAACAACTTTTCCTAATTTCTAGAAGAGAACAACAAACCTACCCATTCCCTATTGCTTTTCCTTTACTTTGTAAGGAAAAGGGCGGATCATCTACATAAATTAGCATTGGCCTAATTAAAAGCAACAATTCAGATGTTGTTGGACCGCCGGAGCCTACATAACCAGCTAGTTGCTTTAACAAAGTAAGATGGTCACTGTTTAATCTATTCTGAGCACATGGAAACTCAATCGATTGGAAGTCATGATGTCTCAACACATGAAGTATTTTGGCATCTAGGGAAATATCAAGATCCTAACGAATTAATCCCTCACATGCTCACATATTTAGTGTTAACTAACGTTCAAAGAATGCACAACATAACAAGATCATCAAAATAAGTTTTACCATTAGAGGAATTGTGGCATATCAAATCAAGTGTGGATTAGCATCTTATAGGGGATAACAGCAAATAACTGCCACAATGCAGTGGATATGCATCTGGCCCATCAAAGGATGTGCCCCAATGGCGGACGAACAAGATGAAATTAGCATTCCCAAATCTCATAAGGCACGTGTCCCGATCATGTGTGTCTTGGCACACCATGCATGATGTGCCTTCCTGATGGTGGTTGTTGAGTTGGGCCCAGCACCTGTATTGGCATGCCTACTTCACCGTGGCATAACTGAGTGGCGCTGCTGATGGACACCAAGTGTCGCCACATGTGGCATTATCGCTTATCGCACACCGTCATGGCCATGTCAAGGGATTCTGTGCTGGCCTCCAAACTTGCCGATACGCCCCGAGTGTTTCATGGACCTTGGCAAATTCAGTTTACGTACCATGGCAATTTTCCTTTCTTATATGTACCATGGTAAAAAAAATAGGGACCATGACCAATTCAGTTTAGGGACCATGATAAATTAAGTTTATGGAACATGGCAAAAAAAATTAGGGACCATGGGAAATTTAGTTTATGGACCATGGCTAACTAAGTTTATGGACCATGACAAATTCACTTCAAGTACCATGTCAAATTCAGCTAATGAACCACGGCAATATTCACTTTTTAATAGAACCATGGCAAATTTCTATATTTAAGAACCACAACAAATTTATATTTTTTTCATAACCAACCATGTTGTACACGCAACAAGATTAACCATGTATCCATGGCAAAATTCCCTAATATTTTCCATCTTTTTTAAATTAGAAAATTCCAAATTTTGCCATGTGCCCACTACAAATTATCAAAAAAATCCATGTTTTTTTGGTCAATATTTTTATATTTTTTACATGTGCAATTTTTATTATAGGTAACATAGCTGCTATATTATTTTATAGCATGGAAATTTTATATTCATTAGACCATGGTAGTTTTTTCCGTAGGTACTTTAGCAATTTTCGTTATGTAGACGATGGCAATTTCTTTTTGGTTAGACCATGGTAATTTTTTGTAAGCAGGATGGCAATTTAGACCATAGTTCTCTTGTCTTGCAACATTTTCTTGGACCATAGTGATTTTATTTAGCGTACCATGGTAAATTCCTTTTTTACGTGCTATCAAATTTTTTGGCATGGCAATTTTGGACCTTCTTACAAGCACAACCTTTTTTCCGCAATGTAGACTTTTGCTATGTGAACTCTTCTGTTTTTTTTATTAAATTTGCCATGTATTTCCACACAAAAAAAACTTAATTTTTTATGAGATTTTTTTGTTTGAAACAAAATATTTATGTTTGTTCTTGTTTTTAATATGACAAATTTTGTCATCCAATTTTGTTGTGTACAACCTGTCAATTATACTATTTTTTATTTATACCTACATCATGAAAAAACTTTCTTTTTTAATATTTCATTTATTTATTTATTTGCATAGGGGAATGATGATTGGGCCAGAAGCCTAGCGAAGGTCATGTACGGCTTTGTATTCGCTTGGCAGGTTACCTGTAGCGAATAGAACGTTCGCGCTGGAGGGGGTTCTCCAGCAAACTACTCGTTCGGGTTGACATCGCTAGAAATCTGACGTTCGGTAGATATTGGAGGTCCATACTTTTTCCCTGAGTCAGACAAAAGATATTGTTTGTACTTATTCTGTTGCTTGCAACTCCATGAAAGAATTCAGTGTTTTTATCTTCTATTCACCTTCAAGGCCATTCTTCACATTATTTCATACGCTAGTATTCCTCTTGATAAATTATAAAGCATACCTAGAACTTACCGGCATAAGGATTTCCATCTGAATACTGACACAAGCTACTTTAATTTACTAGTTATAAGCTGATGTTGACGACCTCGTTATTTCGTACTATTATATTGTGTGAACCTTGGCGGACGCTAAACAAGTTTTGTTGTCCGTAGCAATAGTCGCCAAGTGAGCTGTGAGCATGCATGTGAAGATTTCCTTTTCCTTGAGGTCACACTTGAGGCATTTTATTGGTTGGGTTTCGTCATGGTTTCTAGAGGGCTTGAGGGGTTATTCATGAATCATCATCGTCCTTTTTTCTTCTGCTTTTGATGGGTCTTTTGGAGTAGATGACATGGGTCAAGTCGAGTACACTGTAGACCTTTTGTTTTTGTGAAACAAAAAACCGTGTTGACAGACCTTTGGATCCCCACCACCTCTCATATTCTTGGCAAAGATAGAGCGGTGCACATGGTGACATGCATGCATGCATTACCGCATGTAGTCACGGGCATGGCAAAGCAGCAATGGCACGCTACCCGGGCTGGCAAAACCAGCAGGGCACGAAGCACGCGGGTTACATGCGTAGCTGAAATATCACTGTGCAGCTAAATTGAGGTAGCTTGCTAAGCTAGATCAAAACAGCTAAAAACCATGATGAGACGTTTATTGCACAACTCTAGAAAACTGCATGCTTAATCAGCAGGTAGGAGTAAGTTGAAACTAGGAACCTAGTTACATTTGCATTTTCAATTATACACAAGTTGGAACAACAGCTTTATCCCCAGTGGATTAGCCAGCGGTTGCATGAAAAACCATAGTTAACATATACTCCTATACTGCATGAAGTGACAATCTCACCAACATCAATTATATCGAAGCTGGATAAATAAGCATATAAATGATGTCTGATCATACTACAGAGGAAAGGTGGAATACTACTGCATCAAAGACGGGCACAATTCAGGGTACGTAACACATTACACAAATACGTACTAGCATCTCCGATCTATCCAATTAACAGTCGAGTACACTGGTAGATTCGGCACTCGGTCAATTGTGGCCGCTAGCATAATGCATACTCCTACTCATTATTTATCAGTCCCTCATTAGTACCTCACCAGCTGATCCATGGACATGATCGCTGCGACGCTGCCTACGTACCCCTGCTTCTCAGTCCTACTCCTCACCGCTGCCGAGGAGGAGGGCCAAGAAGCTGATGATGTCTCCCGCTGCGTAGATGAAGAGGCCCCCGGTGGAGCAGATCCGGAAGAAGAGGTCTCCTGGGTCGGCGACGAGGAGGATATGGGCTATGGCGGCCATGATGAAGTGGCCGACGATAGTGAGCACGAGCGCGAGGTAGGCGAGGGCGCGGCGACGGCGGCGGCACGGGAGCCGCAGGGCCAGCACCGCCGCGGCCGCCTGGAGCACGAGGCAGCACAGCAGCCCGATCCCTAGGGCGTTCACCATGGCTTCCTCCGCGTCCGTAAGCTGGTCGCAGCGCAGAAAGAAGGAGGACTGTGGAGGAGTGGAAATTGAGAAGGCATGGAGAAGGGCAGCAGCCAAGGGGTAGGGCAAGGGGAATCGGGCGTACCTGGCTGCAACGGACGTGGAAGTGGTAGAGTGCGTAGGCTATTACGGTGCCGATGGCCAAGGAGAGCGCGATGTGGCAGGCGGTGAGGAGCGCCCATGAACTGACTCCTCGGACAAGATCAGGACGAGGCGTCTTCTTGGCCAGGGACAGGGTCACCGGCAGCAGATGAGGCGCCTTGCTGCCGGCCATGGATGCAGGAGCCTTCTTTTGCGGGGACTCCATGGATCAAACCTGGACAAGATGAGGAGATGAGACACTGAGGCATTGTTAGTCAAGGTCAACAGGAAGAAAGAGGAAGAGAAAGAAGAATTCAGCGACAAAATGCAAGAACGAGGAGACGGAGGGGGAGGGATTCACCGTCACTCGTCGGATGTGGGAGGTGCTTCCTTTTCCCTACGCGAGCGACGTGCTACACTCCAAGGGTGGTGTTGGAGGCTGCCGGCCACTGGTGTTGTGGACTGCGTAGCTGTTTAAGTAGCGAGTGTGGTCGTGTGCGATGCAAAGTGAGGCCGCGACGTGTCGAGCCCGGGCTTCACACACACACACACACACACACACACACACACACACACACACACACACAACCACGGGTTAGTTGCATGTGGGGTGGGAGGAGCGCCTAGACCATCTTTGGCAATGCTGCTCACCCAACACACACAGGTGCACATGCATGCGTAGTGCTCCTAGAAGCTAGATGAACGGGGAAGGGAGGGGGAGGGGACTCACCGTACATGTGAGCATGCAAGGCTGCGATACGCGAGCGACCCAGGCGGAAGCATGTGATGGTCTCGGTCGTCGCATTGATGTAGAGAGCAAACCACGTGCAAGTTTCGTCCGATCAAGGGAGCGCGTATAACATTTTTGGCAATGCTGTGGGATGCATGCCTGCCTAGTTAATATCTTTCCATACGTAAAGAAATGCTAGTGAAGCTCATCACGCATGCACATGCTCATTTTAATTAGCTACGGTGATTCTCAACTAGCGAGATTTCAGAGTAGCATGCCCATTCACCACCCTTAACGACGGGTGGCCAAATCAATCATTTCGATAAGCTTGCTTCTACCACATTTTGGCAGAATAGTTTCATTCTTTTTAATATCTTTTTTATGCATGATTGGCTGTCATTAACGGATGCAACCTTACTTTGACATACATTGAGTATTACAACGTGACATTATATTTTACACTAAACCATTCTTAAGCTTATTTGTCTTGGTTGAGAATGGGTGGTGGGGCTCCAAAGGTCTGCATGGTCATCTTGACCCTACATAATCATCTACTCGAAAAAGTTGCAAAAGAATAAATAAGGTGATGGTCATTGATGGCATGCTTCCACCAAGGCATAAAGTGATAGAGGCATCATGTGCTTCCCAACAACGCGTGCTTTTAACATATTATCTTTAGTGGACTTATTAATTTTTCTTCTTTTCATATTTTTTATAGTTTCTAGAATAGACAATAAACCAAAGTGATTCTCTATTTTTTTTCTTCTTTCAATTTACTTTGTAGGGAAAGAGATCGTCTCCTCTAAAGGAATTAGTGTTGCTTTAAAAATAAATTAATAGTTTAGATGCACCACCCAAACTAGTTGCTTTAACAAACTGGGATGGTCATTGTTTGATCTCTTTTCAACACATGGAAAATCCTAGCATATTAGTCCCTCACATGCTCACATATCAAATAACCATGACTCTAAACTATTTTTGCAATGACCACTAAACTTTGTTTAGCGTCAACCGAGGCTCAGAGAATGTATGACATAACGAGATCATCAATGTAAGCTTAACCATTAAATTAATGTAGGCCGCGCAGGAATTCAGATCGGGATACACATGCACGGCAAGTTGTAAATATGTTTTTATAATTGATCAAGTGGAATTATGGCATAGGAAATCGAGTGAAGACTGCCTCCTTAAATAGGATAACAACGCTTAACTGCCATTATGCACCGAATGTGCATGTGTCCCCTCGATGCATGTGGTGCCCTAATGGCGGATAGTGAAGATAATCTCGTCATCACCGAAGATCGCAACTCCCACATCTCAACGATGTATGTCGTGGTGCACCATGCACGATCCGCTTTCATGGCACTTTGATGGTGCATGTTGTCAAGTGGTCACCTATGCGTCGTGTCGAGCTGTGTCACGCTTCCTACTACACCACGCAACGACTAAGCTAAATGATACTCCCTCCGTCCGCGAATAAGTGTACATCTAGCTTTTGTTCTAAGTCAAAGTTTTAAATTTTTGATCAACTTTATAGAAAACAATAGTAACATATATGACATAAAGTTGATATATTATCAAAGTACATTTCAAGACGAATCTAGTGATACTAATTTGGTGCCATAGATGCTTTTACTTATTCCTAGAAAGGTGGTCAAAGTTTTAAAACTTTGACTTAAGACAAAAGCTAGATGTACACTTATTCGCGGACGGAGGGAGTATCAAGTAAGGCACGTATCCCCACAAAGAATTGGGGCCTTAAATTTAGTATGAACACAACGCAACCTATTTCGAGACATATTCGTGATTATTGTGTGTGATGACATATTGAAAGCAACAAGCACAATTCGCCAAAGGAGATATGCAAATGGGCACAAGAGAATCATATCATTATGGATAATGATTAAAGGAGAGATGCAAACTCAACTTTAAGTTACATGGAGGGGCTCCAAAGGTCTGTTTGGTCATCTTGACCCTTGTGGTCTACTCAAAAGGCTTGTCAGAGGAAGAAAGAAGGTGATCTCGATTGATGGCATGCCTCCACGAAGGCATAAAGTGGCGAGCCATCATGTGCTTCCCAACAATGCAATGCGTGTTTTCAAGGCATTATCTTGAGTGACCTTTTTCTTGCTCTTTCATAACTTTTAATAATTTGTAGGCAGGGAGAATACAGATAAGTATTTCTCTTTATTTTGTACGGGAAGATATTGTCTCCTCTGCAAGAATTAGCTTTACATAATTAAGATGCACACAACCAAACCAAGTCCAAACTCATAAAGAGAAGATGCGAAATACAAGTAATCGGACTATATGATGCCTAAACCGTGGGAGAGCCAATCCTAAGATCATGCTGACATCCATGTCGCATAAAAGTATCCCTCGCCGTGTTCTCCAAGCGTGTACACACCTAAACAGGTCTGGATTCTCCACACGTTGTAGAGACGGCCATAAGTGGAGCGTACCGGTACATTTGTAGATAACCTGCATCAGAGAAGCGTTTTTACGGTTGAAAACATTATCATTTCTACATAGTCAGAGCGACCAAATAATGACGAGCGCTCCCACCCTAAGAAGAATTCTAAACTTATGATCAATCCCATGTAACCAGTTGTCAAATATATTAGCAACACTACATGGAGGATACAAGCCAGAAGCTAGTTAGATGAAGAACGAGCTAATTTGCATTGAAAAAACAAGTGTTTTATTGTTTCATCATGTTGACAAAAAATACATTGCGTACTTCCATGCCAATTCCTCTTAATAAGATTATCTTGATAAGAATGACTCCTCAATGAAGATACCACACAAAGATTATATTCTTAAGTGATATCTTCATCTTCCAAATCTTATTATTATTAGAGTTCTATACATAGAGTCCACCGTGAATTTACCACTCACATGTAGGTTCCAACGAAATTCATCGGTTCCTTGTGACAATTGTACCATGGATATGTAACAAAGTATTTCACGGTTCAAGTCTGGGACCAATTAAATCTCTTCTAAATGTTATATTTGCCGAAAAAGATTCCATAATCATAGTAATAGTATCACTCTTGTGACACACCGAGCAGTCGAAACATGCAAAACACGGATGTGGCCGAGAGCCACCTGCTCTCACACGAAGTGGCTGGAGGGCGGAAGTGGGGTCGTAGGAGGAAACTCTATCTGATACCATGTAGGAAGCAAGAAGAAGAATTGCAGCACATATTGTATTCACCGTATGCCGGAGCATATATGCACGTACAGGGCAGCCGTAGTCTTACTGTATCCTCATATCTAGGAAAGGATCGGGAGGTTTGGCTGGTTAGGAAAGAGTATAAACAGATTCTAACATACCTAAGTTAGATGCACTAAGAGCAACTCCAACCCGACGACCCATTTTGTCCGCGCGCGTCCGTTTAGGTCGCCGCGGACAGAAAAGTCGGCTCAACGCGCCGATCCAAACGGACGCGCGTCTGCTTTTCGTCCGCCTGCCGATCCATTTTCAGCTCATTTTTTAGCCTCATTTGCGTCGGCGCGGATACGAAATGGACGCGCACCTGCCTCCTCCTTTCCCTGACCCGCTAGTCGGTGACACATTGCGGGGGGGGGGGGGAGGGGACTGTTGTGGCGGACGGCCGGCACAGCGGGTTACAACGGGCGGATGAGAGCCATGAATTCCCTATTTTTACTGAGAATGGTTGCGATTGGACTAAATTTGATGACATGGAGTGTTGCTTTGTGGGGAAAAGAATAATATCCAAGGGAATTAACTTTTTGTGGAATCTGCTATCTGATGCTTAGTTCCCTAGAACAAGACAAATCTCCTCAAATATGACTTTTGAGGGGTCTCCTACAGATGCTGTAACAAGGCCATATTTCCCTTCATTGCCAATCTTCAATTTATTTCCTATGCCAAAACCCGTGGTGATCAATTCTAAACCATATTCCTAGAACTTGACGTGCATATGGATTCCCATATAAATTCTGGCGCAAGCTGCTTTAATATACTGATTAAACCTATGTTGAGGACCTAGTTATGTGGTACATTCTTACAAACCTTAGCTGATGCTACACAAATTTTACCAGCCATGGCAATAGCTGTTCAGTGAGTTGTGAGCATGTTAGTGATTTTTTTTATCTTGAGCTTGCATGTGCGGGATTATTTAGATAGGATCTTGATATATTTTTCGGGTCTATTCCAAGATGTTCCAAGTGTTGAGACCTCTGAAGTTGGATTTTTTATGGATTGATCTTCCATGTGTCCAAAACGGATAAATAGTGAGCTCTTTACTTGGATAAAGCAGACTAGCTCGGTTGCTCGCTGCCAAGCTCCAGCGGGTATGGTGTGAGTGCTTTGCTTAGGTTTGGTTCGTTGAGCGAGCAAAAAAAAAGACAGATAGATGGTGGAGACGTACGTGTAGGTCACTGTTAGCCGTCATCATCATCATCATCACCCTTCTTCAACCTAGAGCTTTCCTTTTTTTCAGAACAAGAAAACATGGCCAGCAAGCTGGGAACGGCACCGCACACCACTACCAGCGTACTATGTTCATCTGTTACTAGCAACTAGTATACCAGAAGCAGTTTAACTTCACAAACCGCACTGCATTGCACTGGACTCCCATCGCAGCTGTTCACAGACCACACTGCACTGTTACTTAAACAGATCATCTACCATAGTCCTCCGGCACGATCAAGCTACACAGCTCCACCATCCGATTCCGACCAGCTACGGTGAGCCCCTCCCTGTCTCTAGAAAATTACATTTGCTCAACTCTAGAAAACTGCTTGATCAGCAAGTAAGATCAAACTCAGAAACTAGTTGCATTTGCATTTTCAATTAGGAAACCACCTAGAAACTAAATTAGCCCAAAAACCAACTCTGGAAAACTACTTAATCAGACATAACTCTAGGAAGCAAATTACTTCCTCCAACCCGTAATATAAGAGCGTTTTTGACACTAGTGAAACACTGAAACTCCCGACTCTAGGAACCATTGCTGAAACATGGAAACTTAACTGAATGACCGACATTTCTGGAATACAATGGAGTCTATGTGAGGTAATATCACGAGTCAATCAAAACCGAAAAGAAGGGGAATATCGAAGAGTTTCAATTAGCCTCCGCTGTGCATAATCCGTGCATAAACTCAACAAGAAGTTGATCAATCAGGTACACAATGATGACCGGCACAATGAACCCATGTCTGAGTTGTTGGACGGTACGAATTACTGTAATTATATATGTGTCATGTGTGTGTCCGTATGTGCTCTGCTGCCTGAAATTCAGAGCTTGTATACAACACTAGTCATATTTGGGGTAAGATATATGTGTAATTCACAAGTTAATGACCCTGGGAGAAGGGCATATACAACAGAATTTGCAGTTGCAAACACGGTATAGAAGCAACGTGGCTGGCCAATGCAAAATGCAAAGCAGGGCATGTGTAACATGCATGTGATCTAAACATGTTTCTCGGCAGTTCCTTTCCTTGTCCTGTTCTCAGTCCTACTCCTCGCGGTCGCCGCCCATGGTGGATCCAGCCTTTTTTTGCGGGGAGTCCATGGATCCAAGCTAGCTAGGAAGAGAGATGAGCAACAAGCCAACAACGCACGGATAATTAGTTCCCATGTTTAATTTTCTTTGGGAGAAACCTTTTTCGTTATTTTCTCTGGGAGAAGAAACAATTGACATACACTAGCTTAATTTCAACCGGAAAGAAAAAGATCATCAAGAAGGCACGTACGTTTTGCTCGTTAATTAATATCAAGTTATCAACTGGAAAAGAGAAGAAGATTTAAGCTAAGAAAAGAAAGCACCAACAACCGTCGCTGGTTGGAGCCTGGTGGTGGTGTGGAGCTTCGCCGTTTATAGCGGAGGCGCCAAGCAACGCAACGTGGGCGAAGCGGCGATGCGAGGACGGAGCAAAGCGAGCATGAGGCCTGAACTGTTCTGCACACACAGAAGATCACAGTCCGGTCTCCGGCGCGGCATGTGGGGTGGGGCCGAGCGCGTAACTTCTTTGCACGCAATTGCATTTGCATGCCATGGTGTGGAGTACAAGATTAGGAAGATAAACTCACGGCGGCGTACTTATCTCCTCTCAATCTGTCCACAAGATTAGGAAGGCCGGCTCAACAACAACTCTGCCGCAACGTCCGTAGCTCGTGTATATCCATATTACCGTGGCGCTCCCGCGAGGCCGTAGTTATCCATTCTCACACCTCTGCCTATATATATACCCATCCATCTGATCGAGGGGAGGACGCCCAGACAGAGGCCCAGGGGATCGCCCAAAGGAAGCCCCACACAGAGGCAGCGACTACACGTGCTGTTGAGAGTACGTTGTACACTATATATGTATAGGACTAGGGTCTGTATTTATACTGTTGTATCTCTCTCTTTCTCCATATATTTGTACATTTTAGGAGACAAGTAGAGGCCGGTCCACCCTGTACCTATATATGTGCATCTTGCACACGATCAATGATTATCGATTCGTGCAATCTCATTCTTCCTAACTAACATGGTATCAGTTTAGCATACCGATTCCTTTCCCACCTTCCGCACTAGCGCCGCCGCCGCGCCCTACAGCCGCCGCCTTCCTCGCGTCTCCGCCGCCGCTGTCCACTGCCGCCGCTGCGCCCTCCCCTTCCCTCGCAGCCGCCGCCTTCCTCACTGCCGCCGCTGCCTTCCTCCCCAAGTCGCCGTCGCGCCCCCCAAAACCCTAACCCTACCCCGCGCCGCCGCCACCCTATTCCTCCCACCCGAGCCGCCGCACCCCTCCCTTGCCGCTGCTCCCATGGCGTCCCCTCAATCCAGCAACTCCAACCCGTTCACCGCACTCGTCCCCGACGCCACCGCCGTCCGTGATCTTAACATCCACACCCGTGTTCCCATCAAGCTTGATCAATCCACCTCCTCGTACTACGCGTGGAAGACCTACTTCAACCTCGTCTTCCGCGAGTACCACCTCCTCGAGCACGTCGACGGGACCGTGGATGGCGATCTCATGGTGGATGATCCGGACTGGGCGGCCATTGAGGCCTCTCTCATCCGGTGGTTCTACCTCACCGTCTCCTCGGATATCTTCCACACGGTCGACTCAGAGGATGATGACGCGTGTGCCGTATGGACCAAGATCGACAACCTCTTCACCGATAACAAGCTTCAACGTCTTGTGTTTTTGCAACAGGAATTTTTCGGGTGCCACCAAGACGATTCCTCCATCGATGACTACTGCATGCGTCTCAAGCGCCTTGCCGATGAGCTCCGTGACATCGGCGCCAATGTGTCGGACGAGCTCATGCTTAGCACCCTCACCGCCGGCCTCAATGAGGACTTCGGCAACGTGGCTTCGAACCTCTCCTTGCTGCCGAACCCGACTTTCCAGTCCGTCACCGCGTATTTACGCTTGGAGGAACGGAGGATGAAGAAGGTCAAGGCCCGCGTCCACCACACCGCCCTCGCCGCCGGGACATCTCGCGGGCAGCCGCAGCCCGCCCCGCCCCAACCACGCCCGCCGGCGCCACCGGGGTACTACCCCCTCCCGCCTGCTCTGCCCGCACCTCCCGCTCCTCAGCAGTAGCAGCAGGGCGGGGGCGGCGGTCGCCGCAACAGGCGCCGTGGGGGAGGAGGCGGCGGTCGCTCCCAGCAGCAGCATCAGCAGCCCGGGTATGGGGGGGCCCAGCGCCAACATCAGCCCTCCCCGCCCTGGGCCGTCGGCCCCAACCCATGGACCGGCATGGTCCACGCTTACCACATGCCGGTCCCACGGGCCCCGGGCATCCTCGGGCCACACCCGACCGGGCCGCAGGCACACCTCGCCGCCACACCCTACCAGGCAGGTGGGGGCGGTCACGCCCCTGGCGGCTACGCGCCGGGCTGCTATGCGCCAGGCTTCGCGCCGGGCGGCTATGCGCCGGGCGGCTACGCCCCTAGTGGCTACGCGCCTCCGTCGGCGTCCTTCGGCTACACGCCGCCGTCTGCACCACCTCAGCCCGGTGGCTACCAGCTCCCTCCGGATCCATGGGATCCCGCTCTGCTCGCAGCACTTCACTCGGCACTGTCTCCCTCCAATTACGGAGGTGGCGGCGATTGGTATATGGACACGGGGGCTACCGCCCACATGACGTCGCACCCCGGTAACCTTGCCTCTTCCTTTCCGGTCATCACTTCGAACCGCATCACTTTTGGTGATGGTTCCTCCGTACCCATTACTCATGTCGGTCATAGTTTCTTTCCGTCTAATTCTATGCCTATTAAAATGTCTAATGTTCTTGTCTCACCTAACCTAGTTAAAAATCTTGTCTCTGTTCGTCATCTTGCACGTGACAATCCTCTCACTGTTGAATTTGATGGCCTTGGTTTCTCTGTGAAGGACGCCCGTACACGGATGGTGCTCCACCGATGTGACAGCCCCGACGACTTATACCCGGTGCACTCCACCTCCACCGCCACCGCCTCACTAGTCGCCCTCGCCGCCGGTGTCGACCTCTGGCACGCACGCCTGGGTCATCCCAACTCCACCGTCCTTCGCCAGATTCTCAAGAGTTTTTCATTTTCGTGTAATAAATTCGATGAGCACACTTGTCATGCTTGCCGTCTCGGCAAGCACGTTCGTCGACCGTTTAGCGAGTCAAACACTATCTCTTCTTTTCCGTTTCAGTTAATCCATAGTGATGTTTGGACATCTCCCGTTGAGAGCAACACCGGTTTCATATATTATCTTGTTTTACTTGATGATTTCTCTCACTTTGCATGGACATTTCCGCTCCGTCACAAATCCGATGTTCTTGCCACTCTCACGGCCTTTTACTCCTACGTCACTACCCAGTTCGGGCGCCCTATCCTCGCCCTTCAGACTGACAACGGCAAAGAATTTGACAACGCTGCCACTCGCCATCTCCTCGCCTCTCACGGCACCACCTTTCGTCTCACATGCCCCTACACATCCCAGCAGAACGGCCGCGCCGAGCGGATTCTCCGCACTCTTAACGACTACGTCTGCACGTTGTTGTTTCACTCCAACGTGCCCCCTCGGTTCTGGCCTGATGCTCTCGCCACCGCCACTCTCCTAGTTAACATTAGGCCTTGTCGTCCACGCTGGAACTACACACCCCACCACCTTCTTTTTGGTTCCCCTCCCTCCTATGATGGTCTTCGCATCTTCGGATGCTTGTGTTATCCCAGCACCGCCTCCACTTCACCACACAAACTCGCTCCTCACTCCGTAGCATGTATCTTCCTAGGTTACCCTCCTAACACCAAAGGTTACCGGTGCTACGACCCCGTTTCCCACCGTGTGTACACCTCTCGACACGTGTACTTTGACGAGCGGGTTTTTCCCTTTCATCAGGTGCCTGCAGCAGACTCGACGCTTCCTGATGGTGCCCCGTATGCGGACTCGATGATGCCCCCGGCGCGGCTCCTGCCGACTCCTCCTGGTGCAGCCTCGGCGCCCCCCTCGCGGGCCCCTCTGCGGCGCAAACCGCCGTAGGCTCCTCTGCCGCGGCCCCGGCTGCACGCCCCCTGGCGCGGCCCTGCATGGCCCCGGGTGGCCCTTCAGCTTCCAGCCCGCCAGGCGCCGTGGCTGGCCCCGTCCCGGCCGGCCCCACCTCGGCTGGCCCCGCCACCGCAGCCGGCTTCGGTCCCGCTGTGACGCCGGGCGTGACGGACTCTTCATCACCCTCGTCCGTCCCCCCCGCCGCAGCCGACCCGCCTTCCACCGGCATGGTGACGCGGTCCCACACCAGCATCCACCGCCCCAGCACGCGCTATGCTGCTGACGAGTACGCGTGCGCGGTGTCGACATCATCCTCTCCACCGTCGCCCATACCCTCGTCCGCACGCGCCGCTCTCCGCGATCCCCATTGGCTCGTCGCGATGCGCGAGGAGTTTGACGCGTTGCCGCGCAACCGCACCTGGCATCTTGTGCCGCGACCCCCTCACGCCAACGTCATCGATGGCAAATGGGTGTTTCGCCACAAGACCAACCCTGACGGTTCTCTTGAGCGCTACAAGGCTCGTTGGGTGGTGCGCGGTTTCCGCCAGCGCGCCAGTGTGGACTTCACCGACACCTTCGCTCCGGTTGTTAAACCGGGCACGATCCGTACAGTGCTTCAGCTAGCGGTCTCCCGGGCGTGGCCGGTGCATCAGTTGGATGTCTCCAACGCGCTTCTGCACGGCCATCTCACGGAGCGGGTCTTCTGCGAGCAGCCGACTGGTTTCGTTGACGCCGAGCATCCCGACCATGTCTACCTGCTCTCTCGGTCCCTCTATGGACTGAAGCAGCCCCCAGGGCATGGTACCAGCGTATGGCCGGGTTTCTACAGCAGCTTGGGTTTCATACAACCCGCTCCGACGCATCGTTGTTCGTCTATCATCAGGGCACTGCCACTGCATATCTACTGCTCTATGTGGACGACATTATCCTGATGGCATCCTCGCCTGGGCTTCTTCAGCAGCTCACGGCTCGTCTACGTGATGAGTTTGCCCTCAAGGATCTTGGAGCGCTGCACTACTTCCTTGGCATTGAGGTCGTTCGTCGTGCCGACGGGTTCTTTCTGCATCAGCAGAAGTACGCTCATAAGCTTCTCGAGCGCGCAGGCATGCTTAATTGCAAGACCGCGTCCACGCCTGTTGACACCAAGGCGAAGGTTTTTGCTTTGGAGGGTTCCCCTGCGCCAGATGCGGCGTTCTACCGCTCCATTGTCGGCGCCCTGCAGTATCTCACCCTCACTCGGCCTGACCTGCAATATGCAGTTCAGCAGGTGTGCCTCCACATGCACTCCCCGCGTGATTCCCATTGGACTCTGGTGAAGCGTATCCTTCGGTATATACGCGGCACTATGACCATGGGGCTCACCCTGACGGCTTCCTCATCCATCGACATAGTCGCCTACTCCGATGCTGACTGGGCTGACTGCCCGGACACGCGTCGTTCCACGTCAGGCTACTATGTCTACCTCGGACCTTCGCTGATATCGTGGTCGTCCAAGCGGCAGCCCACGGTCTCTCGCTCGAGCGCCGAGGCGGAGTATCGGGCAGTGGCTAACGCCGTTGCTGAGTGCTCTTGGCTCCGTCAGCTTCTTCAGGAGTTGCTCTGTGTGGTTCCCAAGGCCACGATCGTCTACTGTGACAACGTCTCCGCCGTCTACCTCTCCGCCAACCCCGTACACCATCGCCGTACGAAGCATATTGAGCTTGACATTCACTTCGTTCGCGAGCAGGTAGCTCTTGGGAAGGTTCATGTTCTACACGTTCCTACCACTCAGCAGTTCTCCGATGTCATGACTAAGGGATTACCGACCCCAGTTTTTGAGGAGTTTCAGTCCAGTCTCTGTGTCTCCGGCGACGCTTCGACTGCGGGGGGGGGGGGGGGGGGGGGGGGGGGGGGGGGGGGGGGGGGGGTGTTGAGCGTATGTTGTACACTGCATATGTATAGGACTAGGGTCTGTATTTATACTGTTGTATCTCTCTCTCCCCCCGTATATTTGTACATCTTGGGAGACAAGTAGAGGCCGGTCCACCCTGTACCTATATATGTGCACCTTGCACACGATCAATGATTATCGATTCGTGCAATCTCATTCTTCCTAACTAACAGCGTCCGCGATGACGACGGGCATCCGTTGGCGATCCCGACGAACCCGTCACTCATCCACGCTGCCACAAGCTACATCAACAATTAACTCAAGCATTCTTCTTCGTCAACGACATGTATAATCAATCTTCTCACTTTTCCTCTCTTTTCATCTCGAAGGGAGAAGACCAAGAGGAGATGTGACCTGGCGGCAGCATCAGCAAGATCGGGACGGATGGCAGCCAGAGATACACACGCCCACTGCGGCGGCGCGTACGGCAGGCGGCTCGCTCGCGGTGGTGCAAGCACACATGCGGAAGACCAGCTAGATGACATGGCGGCGGGGGCAGTGACACCCGTCCGAGCTCGACGACGTCGACGGCATCACATACGAAGCTCTTGTGTGTCAAGTCAAGCTAGCTCTTCGAAGACTTAGACATTTTGAGTTGCATGGTACATGCATGCAAGTGCACGTACGCGCTCTTCTCTTCAGTGAGTCGTTTCTTTTTCTTCCGATTTTTAGTAGCACATCAGATCACATCAAGAGGGACCCAAGTTGAGACGTGCCCACGGCGACGACGGCGAGGAGATGGAGGGGAGCCACACCAGCTCCATGGACGTACCCTGACGTCGACGGCCGGAGAGTCCGCCGGCGGCGTCTTCTTCCATGTACTCTTCCACACTACACATCAACCCACACAGCCAAGAGGCAGCGGCTACACATACACGCGCCAATGGAGGCCACGGGCACCACGTTGAGATGATGCCATTTAGGCCCTGTTTGGTTCATAAGTTCCAGGACTTTTTTTAGTCTCAATTTATAAGTCCCAAGTCCCTAAAAAGTCTCTACCTGTTTGGTTCCTGGGACTTATAAGTCCTATAAGACCATATTATAACTATAAATTACTATAAGTCCCTTCTTGAGAGTCTTATTTCATAAGTCCTAATGCACACTTTAAGTCCCTATAAGTCCCTCCTGTTTGGTTTAGATGAGACTTATAGGGACTTTTTTAAGTCCCTAAACCAATAAGTCCCTGGAAACAAACACCCTCTTACTCGGGGCCACTGTCATGCGGCTTTGGGATGCTCGTGATAGCCCTGTTGTGTGTTGTCCTGCGCGCGATGAGCTATCTGGACCTGCCTGTGGGCATCCTAACCCCGCGTTGGGCTGGTCCGGTCACGACAGAGGGGGTGCGACAATGGCGCATCGTTGGCGCCACTAGGTCGACATGCACATCCTTCGCATGTTGCTACCTGGCTCAAAGTGTGTTTCGGTTGCATGTTGCGGGCTGGCAGTCTCGTTCGCGCGAGCCGGTTTGTGCCTTGGTCGCTGCCCCGTGAAGTGCTCGGTCTGTTCGAGTCAGGGTGAGCAAAGTCGGGGTGTTTTGGTCTTTTTACTAATTCGATTGAGTTTTTCTATAAATTTATTGTTTTGTGTCGTTTGTCGGACATGGTCACACTGGCTTTCCTCTCACTTTGTTTTGCAGGGGCTTTTTCGAGCTTATTCATTGCCCAAGGTTTTGAGCCTACTCCGCGTAGGCGGCGGCGCTGAGATCGCTCCGAGCTAACTTGGCGCCATTGGCGTACGTCGTCCCATTGGCTGTTCATTGCACCTCAGGTTTATGTTTGTGCACTATTTGCCTTTGGCGGTGGCGGTGCCTCCTGTTTCCCTATATGTAGTTGTATCAGGCCTGGTGCTCACTAGCTTAATTTCTATTTCTTTGTCATGCATGGTTGGATGTTGTGTTTATGTTGGGCTTTGCACGTGCTTCTTGGAGCTACGCAATGTTTTAAATAGCGGGCTATGGCATATAGCGGCAACCCTTAAAAACAGCTATAGTTGGGCTATAACGGGCTATAGCGAGGCTATAGCGGCAAATTGTACATGAAATCATTTAGCGGCAACATGTTCAAACAGCTATAGCGGAGCTATAGCAGGGCTATAGCCGGCTATTTAAAACTATGGAGCTACGTAGAGTTCGTCTTACATGTTATGGTGTGTGTGGGGGGGTGGGGGGGGGGGGGGGGGGGGGGGGGGGGGGGGGGGGGGGGGGGGTGCGAGCGTGCTGGAAACATGAAATGTGTGGCAATGCACGTCTATTTGATGTTGTCAATGGTCCGGTCAAGCACTTCTGAGCGAGATGTTTTGTTTGGCATTACCTTTTTTGTATGTTCTTAATCGCCTGCGTTTATTCGAACTAAGTTAATTGCATAACTTGTGTCTTTATAGAACGAGATATAAAGTTGTCGTTATGTTGTCCTTTCTATACGTGTTCTTAATCGTTTGAAGTTATGCACTGCACGGGTTCTTCATAGATGCGGGTGTATTGCTACTAGTCACTGGGGTTCATGTTTGCTTCGTTACTTGGAGCACACAGACTTTTGTTCAGTCATTTAGAGGTGTTGTAGTTGCCATGGTGGTTTGGTGTGTTGGTTTTGGTTGGTGGACGGAAGGAGAGGGCACATTGCTGGATAGCCGGTTGGTGTAGATGCGACGCGGAGAGCCATGTTGATGGTCACATCCAATTACATGGTTGGCATCACATCCAACCACTACGTACGATTCTGACCGGTGGGTTGTACCGTCCCGTTGCTTAACACCCGCTCGTCACGACAGAAGCAAGAGGAAACCAAAACTGGACAGGTCTCGCAGCAGCCAAAAGCCGGGTGGACATCCAAAAATCGTTAGTCGGTCAGGAATACGACAAGAGTCTGACAGGCAAGGCATCTTTGGATGTGAGCGAAACCCGTCAGTGGGGACCACAGGAGCGTGAGGAAACATTTGTCCTTTATGCCTGCTTATTGCTCTGGTCAGGCAAGCGTGTGAAGATGATCACTTACTATTTACCTATTGTGCCCCACGGGCGCCAGCCGGCAAGGGTTTGCGCTGGGGAGGATCCAGGCAGCCAGACCACGGGTAAAAGCGTTGCGCAGCGCCCGGTGGGTATGTGCCCCGGTGACCCGTTCGTAAGCAGACAAAGGCAGGAAGCTGGCCCCTCACAATCTCATATGTCATCAAAGCAAGCCAAAGGACCCGAATCTGGATCTATGTGCAATAATGACCGGTGACTCAGAAGGTTCGGGCCTAACCGATTTCTTAGTCAACTGCTTAACCAGGAGCAAATAGTTCAACATTCAAATTCAAGCCGTCACAATCTTGTTATATTTTTATGGATTTCCTCATGTTTGATTGGTATCCTCTTACACAAGGTGTTAGTACAGAAGGATCAGATCACCAGGAATGTTTTTTGAGAGTGAGTGCGAAAAAATCGATCGTCTGGTGGAGCTATATACACGGTATGTTTAGCTTCTTTTCTTTTCTTTTCTTTTGCAGGAGATGGTATGTTTAGTTTTAGGATAACCGATGGAACTGTTTTCATTTCCTTGTTATGTACTGATTGAATAATCTGCTTGCACTTTTCTATGATGATAGTGTTGAAATAATAAAGCTCGCCGTTGGCCCGAGGTACATTGATGTGTTAGTTCGTTTGACACCGGATGGTTTGCAGTGGCGGAGCACCTTTGTTTACGGAGAACCGAAAGCTCATGAAAGACACCTCATGTGGGAACTGTTGAGACGGATAAAAGATAACTCGAGTGCCCCGTGGCTAATGGTGGGGGATTTCAATGAAACGATGTGGCAGTCTGAACACCTATCAGCCAGGAGGAGATCGGAGAGAAACATGGAAAATTTTAGAAGAGTCCTCTCTGACTGTAGCTTGTTCGATCTTGGCTTCAAGGGACCGGCGTGGACATATAATAATAAGCAGGATGGAAGGCAGAACGGTACGTGTGAGATTGGATAGAGGGGTGGCGTCTGCAACTTGGACAGAACATTTCAGAAAAGCCACAGTCGAACACATCTGTTCGAGCCGGTCCGACCACCTACCGGTCCTTATCAGATGCGGAAATAGGAAGGAATGGAGACCTGTGGGTGCTAAACCTGACCGCCCCTTTCGCTATGAGCATATGTGGGAACGGGTGGAGTCGCTGCAGAAAGTGATTGATGAGGGATGGAGTGGCCCAGGCAAAGCTACAGACCTTCGAGATGTGAGAACAAAAATCAGGGAAATGGAGCGGGTGTTGAGAACTTGGGCTGGAAAGGATTTTGGATCAGTACTAAAAAAGACGGCAGAATATAGGGGAAACCTGAGCGTCTTGTGGAACTCCCCAAGCTCGGCTGAAAACCAACAGAAGATAAAACTATGTGAGGCAGAACTAGATGAACTTCTCTTGCGAGAAGAACTGATGTGGAGACAGCGTTCACGAGCTACCTATTTGCGTGAAGGGGATCGTAATACGAAATGGTTTCAGAGAAAAGCAACTTGGAGGAAAAAGAAAAACGAGATCAGCAAATTAATGGATAGTGGTGGTGTGTGGAAAGAGGACAGAGAGGGGATACATGAAATCACGAGCAGTTTTTTCAAAGATCTATATGATAAGGAACGTGGGGTAAAGGTAGATGAGGTGCTGCAGCATGTGGAAACAAAGGTCACGAAAGAGATGAATTCATCATTAACAAAGCCTTTCACAGAGAAGGAAGTGAGTGACTCCTTGTTTCAGATTGGACCTTGGAAAGCGCCTGGCCTGGATGGTCTACCGGCTAGATTTTATCAGAAAAATTTGGAAGTCCTGCGTGATGATGTGGTCAGAGGTGTTCTAAGTTTTTTCGACAATGGAATAATGCCCGAAGGAATAAACGATACCGTAATACGTATTGATCCCTAAAGGCAAAAACGCACAGTCTCTAAAAGACTACCGACCCATCAGCCTGTGCAACGTAATTTACAAGGTGATATCAAAGTGTCTAGTAAATCGAATGCGGCCTTTGCTAGATGGAATAATTTCTGAAACTCAAAGTGCGTTCGTTCCTGGACGTATGATCACAGACAATGCCACTATTGCTTTTGAATGCTTCCATAAGATCCAACATAGCAGAAATAAGCATGACACGTTTTGTGCGTATAAGTTGGATTTGGCAAAAGCATACGACAGGGTGGATTGGGGCTTTCTTGAGGGGGTTTTGTTAAAACCTGGGTTCAGCCAGAAGTGGACAGCCTGGGTTATGGAGTGTGTCCGCTCAGTGAGATATCCAGTCCGGTGTAACGGAGAGTTGTTGGAACATTTCATACCGTCTAGAGGCCTACGGCAAGGGGACCCTCTCAGCCCATATCTCTTCCTCTTTGTCGCGGATGGTTTGGTTAATCTCATGAACAAGAATATTAGAGAAAGTAAGCTGACGCCCATTAAAATTGCAAGAAACAGCCCGGGAATATCAAATCTACTTTTTGCAGATGACAGTCTGATCTTCTTCAAAGCGACAGTGGAGCAGGCACGTGCCATGAAAGAGGTGCTAGTTTCCTTTCAAAGAGGCACGGGCAATTGTTGAGCGAGAGCAAGTGTTCTTTGTTGTTCAGTGAGCTATGTCCAGAAGGGATTAGAGAGGAGATTAAGAAAACTTTGGGAGTTGTGTCAGCCTCTTTTGAGAACAAGTATTTGGGGCTACCCACTCAGGAAGGTAGAATGAAGGATGAGAACTTCCAACCGATCTTGGACAGATTTGCAAAAAGGTGTAATGATTGGTCAGGAAGGTTCATGGCCTATGCTGCAAAGGAAGTACACGTCAAATCGGTCGTTCAGGCTCTCCCATGCTTCACTATGGGTGTTTTCCTACTTTCGAAAGGATTTTGTGACAAATATGAAAAGATGATACGTGACTTCTAGTGGGGGGATGAAGAGGGCCAGCGGAAAGTGCATTGGATGTCGTGGGAACGCATGACCCAACCTAAAAAAGCGGGTGGCATTGGCTTCAGGGATATGCATTGTTTCAACGTGGCATTGCTCGCAAAACAAAGTTGGAGGCTCATTCAGAACCCCGATAGTTTGTGTGCTAGAGTGCTCAAATCGAAGTACTATCCACATGGAAACCTCATAGATACGGTGTTTACCTCCGATCCTTCTCCGGTGTGGAAGGAGATTGAGGCCGTCTTGGAGCTACTTAAGAAAGGGATTATATGGCGAGTCGGCGATGGGAAGAGTATTCAGATTCAAAGAGATCAATGGATCCCACGTAATGAAGGATTTAAGACGGCTGCTTTTGCCAGGAGGTCAAGATTACGTTGGGTAAACCAGCTTATGCGATCGGACAACAAAGAATGGAATGTTGAGTTAGTGAGGCAAATCTTCCACCCCTTCGATGCTGATGAAATTTGCAAAATTCCAATTCCAAAATCTAATGCGGAAGACCGAATCGCCTGGCACTATGAAAGGAATGGAGTCTTCTCAGTTAGGAGTGCCTATAGACTGGCCGCCTCAATGTAAGGTCAGACCTATCAAATTCCCTCGAGCTCATCCAGCGACCCAAACACTAGAAGCATTTGGGATCTCATTTGGAAGGCAAAGGTCCCACCCAGAGTTAGAATTTTTGGATGGCGGGTGGCTACGAATACCAATCCCTTTGTCCAAAGATGCTCAAAATTTCCCAGATTCATACTAGTCACATCTAGTATTTACAAGAGTTTTCTCAGATTTTTTGGAAGTAGTCAAATTTTGAGGTAAAAAATGGTATTGTCAATTTAAACAGCCATACGTGCCAAATATGAGGCGTCGAGAGGTGTTGCAGGCAGCAGCCCGCTGGAATTGGTGCTCGAGACCAGCGTTTACAGGGGCTGAGCAGATGGCCTGTGTTTTCTGGGCTGGGCTGGGCTGCACTGATGACTTGATGAGTAGTAGTAAAAAAATTGTTCGATTTTGGAGGGCAGGCTTGAGCCCATCCAAGCCTGCCCCTTGGATTCGCCGTTGACTGGAAGTGGATGCCACATGCGGTATATGCGGATGTGGTGAGGAGGATGAATTCCATGCGGTAGTTGCTTGTACCAAGAGTAAAGCTCTAAGGTATGAAATGAGAAAGGAGTGGGAGATCCCTGATGAAATTTCCTTCAGGTATACTGGCCCGGACTGGCTGCAAGTGCTTCTAGATAAATGCTCAGAAGACATGCGGGCGAGGGTGCTGATGCTGCTATGGAGAGGGTGGCACCTGCGAGACAATTGTGTTCATGGGAAAGGCGATGAGACTATCAGAAAATCTGTACTTTTCCTCCTGAAGTATGAGGAGGATTTTCAGCTTGCAAATGCTTCATTGATAGAATCTGAAACAGGGAAGGCAATGTGGCCTTCGGACACCCCAGGGCCGGGTCCATCTGGCCAGACACCTAAGAGATGGACTGCCCCGCCTCAGGAGACAATAAAGATCAATTCTGACGTCACTTTCCTGCCGGCCAGTGGACAGTGTTGGGCGGGTGTGATCGCATGGGACTCCAGTGGACGGGTTTTGATGTCAGTTTGCGAACAGATTGGCACTGCAGCAAGTGTGGAAGAAGCGGAGGCCAGGGCGGCTTTGGTTGGCCTGAAGGCGGTGGCAGAAGCTTACAGAGGGGCAATTGTGCTTGAAATGGACTGCTTGGTGATAGTAAATGACTTAAAAAGTGAAACTCAGATGCTATCACCATGTTATGGAGTGCTACAGGACATTCTGGACGTCTTGGGGATGTTTGCATCCTTCAGCGTCAGTCATGTGAGTAGGGTTTGCAACACCTTGGCCCATGAGCTAGGTGTGGAGGCAAGACAACATGGCGATCTTCGACTCTCCGCTACGGTTACGGCCAGGCTGATGACAATGATGCAGGATGAGTGTACTCCTCCCACTTGAGTATTCTGTATACTCGAGTATCTCAAAAAAAAAAGCCTCGATTTAGAGGTGCCTTTTCCATCTTGTTACCTGCATGTCAGATTTGAAATGATGATTTATTGCTGAAAGACATGCTCTTATTCTCTGAGATGGATGATGATGAGTGGTGCTCAAAGCTGGGCTTACACACTTGACGTATTTACCGCAAGGACATGACAGTGGTGTATCTGATAAATAGTCAGACTATATCTCGGTTGACTGGTGCCAAGTGTCTGAAACAAGTAATTTTATGTCTCCGCTTGCCGCGCTTATTCTTAGGCATATCTGGCACTCTCGGCAAGTGAAGTTCCGGTATTTTCTTTCCCCTGTTAGATTATATATAGTGCAGTACCAGTACGGTACGGTGTTCATTTTTAGGAATAGAGTTTCTTCTTGGATAGAAAGAACAAGCTGACAAAGGATGATATACTTGAGGCATGTCACTCCAAGGATCTGTGTGTCTGCATGCCGGCTTGTGAGAATGCATTGTACTGGCATTCTACCTGTACCTGTACTGTGTGTAGGCACGCTTGAGATAATTCAGTGTTAGAGGGGCCTTTCGTCATTCAAAAGAAACTCTTCCAGATACAGGACCTGGCCATACAAACTGAGAACTCATACTAGATGGATGCTCTCTTATTGTAAACAGGAAAAAAAAAACAGTAACCACGATATATATATTCTGCCGCGCCGAGATGTTGGGTTTCAAGTCGTGCTCAAGAGTTACTTCTTCCCTGGCTGGATAACTGTGAGCACGACGATAACCACTATCAGCAGGAGAACGAGTATGGCGGAGCACATGCACATTCTCGAGTTCTTCTGTAGCTTCTTTGCCTTCTGGAGAGCATCCAAACCTTGCTGCATGTAGTCAGTACCCTTTGAAACCTTGCAGAAACAAACAAAATGCCAGCATCACAGTCGTTAGCTTGCTTTATGACAAAGCCGGTTAGGTCTATTTATTACTCCCTTTGTTCCAAAATATAAGTGTCGCTGATTTAGTACAAAATTACTTGTAATAAATTAGCAGCATTTATTTTGGGACGGAGGGAGTAGAATAAAGCTGTTTTCATAAGTTGGTCGCCTTACATGTGTCACTATGTCATCTGTCATCTCTCTTTGGGCCACAACCAATACTGCCATATCCAGGAATATCTACGGGGCTGTTTGGATCGCTACCAATACTAGCCCTGCCAAAAAGTTGGCTCGCCCACGTATTTTGGTGGCCGTTTGGACCGGCGTCTGAAAATTGGCTCGCCCAGCGCGCCCTGCGCCCCTCCATGTTAATCATTCGTTGGCGAATCGCGGGCACGGAAAGGCTCCGCCAAAATATTGGTGCGGTTGTTTGGTGGGCCCTGCCCAGTGCATGCAGCAGAATATGTTGATTTGTCAGCAACCAGCAGCGCTTTTCCACTACAAATACGTAGACCCGTGCGGGATTAGCAGCATGCATCAATCTAGATTAAAAAAATGCATGATGTATGTTGCTGCGGATAATTAACTACTAGCGGCTTACAAGTGCAACAATGACTTACACTATTATTTTGACGATTTCATTTTCACATCAATTTCATCTAAGTTTTGATCTATATTTTCTTAATTTTAAACAGTAGATGCATTTAAATATTTTCATAACTAGTATGATCATCATGAGGTTCAGATGATCGCAAACCAAACAAAACAAAGATCCCATTTGCCAAAATTTTGGTGGATATAATGGTCGCAATCCAAACAAAAACAACTTGCCAAAATTTTGGTCATGCCCATGCTTTGGTCATGCCAAAGTTTTGGTGGGGCTAGCTGGGACTCAAACCAAACAGCCCCTAAGATCCAGCAGACGAGGCGTCCTGAGTCGGCGGCGTGGTTGAGGCAGACGTTGGCGAAACACATGCAGTGGCCGACGACGGTGAGGACGAGCGCGAGGTAGGCCAAGGCACGGAGGACCCAGCGGCAGCGGCCCGGGAACCAGAGCACCAGCGCGGCCGCGGCCGCCTGGAACGCGGCACAGGAGAGAATCACGATCCAGTTACACCACATCACCACATCCCTAACAAACAAGTTGGTCGGGAAAACAAGGTCTGACGACATACACTCGGTCGGGAAAGAGTATTGCCGACCGACAGCGTTTGTTGGGGAAAATCCAGACGGGAAAGCATTTTCCCGACCGACATATCTTTCCCAACCGACAGTTGGACGCCTATAAAGAGAATTGCCGACCGGCTTTTTGATGGCCCTACTCGTAATCTTTCCCGACCGACTACCTGACGGTAACATGTTTGCCGACCGATTTTCAGTTGGCGCTGCTGTTTAAGTTTTCCCGACCGACTGTTTGATAGTATAATATTTGCCGACCGACTTTCTGTTGTCCTTGTCCTGAAACTTTCCCGACCAACTGTGCGATGCTATCCTTTTTGCCGACCAACTTTCCATTGGTACTAGCATGACCCTTTGACGACCAACAATGAGACGATGTTCTGTTTTGCCAACCAACAATTTGTCAACATTTTGTTTAGCTGAGCAATATTTAAACCCTTGATTTCCCATCTGTCTTACACAATACAATGTCAATCAAGTCGCATATCTCAGTACAACATGATATCAGTCAAATTATAGTAACTTGCATGTGCTTTGAAAATAGTAAATCATGACCAAAGAAGAATAACATAATAATTACTTCTCAAGAGTGAAGGAAACATTTATGGTTTTGTGACCGAATCGCCCGATAGGTTTACAAAATGATAGATGCATGTCCGAGATTCATTGTTTTCTCCATTACACAAAATACCCAGATGAAAAGATAAATACCCAGATGACAAGATGCCATATAGGTTTACATAATGAGACCTAACAGACACATTGTTTTTTCTCCATTACAGAAAATTTGTAGCTGATGCAAACTGGCATCTTCCTGGTTACTTCCTGACCCTTTTGTATGTCTTTCCTACAAAGAATAAAAATCTCCCCGGCGAGCATGCATTTAGAGACAATGGCAATAATGATAATTTTATAAAGCACTATGGCAATTGGCAATAAAAAAACTAGGGGATTTTAGTGTTACAAAAAATAGGGCAAGTTAAGAATAATGCCACAACATGTGCTAATTAGATCTCTGTTGCATTTGACATAATAAAGCATCGATGCAACGTGACCATGTAGTATGTTTCAGGAAATAGGAGCAATACAGAGGTGTACTGGGAGAAACACAAGGCAACAGAGTTAAGTTAAATTTCCATCATCTAGACATAAGGCAACAGTTTAGCATGTCCAAACTCCCAGTTTTAGTTCAAAAGACATGCTTTACCGTGCAGAGCACTACAGGCTAGTTTGGTTGGTGCTGGAGAGCAACTAGAAATTTGTGCCAGCCAGCTCCTCTAGGCATGTGGCAAGTAGAACTGTACCAAAGCCAACTTTTGCATAACATTATTATTTCCTTCTAATTCTGCTAAACCATGTAAGCTAGGAACTGTACATTAACTTAGACAAACTTTAGATGAAGAGAATTGTTGGGGAACTTAGTAATTTCAAAAAAATTCCTACGCACACGCAAGATCATGGTGATGCATAGCAACGAGAGGGGAGAGTGTTGTCTACGTACCCTCGTAGACCATTCGCGGAAGCATTATATCAACGCGGTTGATGTAGTCGTACGTCTTCACGTCCGACCGATCCAAGTACTGAAAGCACGGCACCTCCGAGTTCTGCACATGTTCGGCTCGGTGACGTCCTCGCCTTCTCGATCCAGCAAGAGGGGCGAAGTAGTAGATGAGTTCCGGCAACACGACGGTGTGGTGACGGTGTTGGTGAAGAACAATCTCCGCAGGGCTTCGCCTAAGCACTACGAAAACTATGACAGAGGATAAACTAGAGGAGACAGGGTTGCCAGCACACGGCTTGGTGTTTCTTGATGTGTCCTTTGTGCTAGCCCTGCCCCTCTATTTATATGTTGAGCCCTGGGGTCGAAACTTGGAGTAAAAGCCTCCACAAAGTCGATTTCACCCGAAAGGCAAGAGTCCTTCTCGGACTCCAGGGCCAGACGCCAGGGTTCCCGGCGTCTGGACCCAGACGCCCGGGACCCTGGCGTCTGGCCCCTGGACTCCGCAAAACTTCCTTTTACGCTTTCCAAAAACCTTGTGGGCTTTCCCCTTTGGCCCAAATAAAGTGTTCTCGTACCCAAACATTTCGGGAAACATCCGGAACCCCTTCCGGTGATTTCCGGAACCCTCCGGTGACCAAACACTATTATCACATATATCAAACTTTATCTCTGAACCATTCCGGAGTTCCTCGTCATGTCCGTGGTCTCATCCCGGACTCCGATCAACATTCGGTCACCAACATACATAACTCACATAGTACTATATCGTCAACGAACGTTAAGCATGCGGACCCTACGGGTTCGAGAACTATGTAGACATGACCGAGACACCTCTCTGGTCAATAACCAATAGCGGGACCTGGATGCCCATATTGGCTCCTACATATTCTACGAAGATCTTTATCGGTCAGAACGCATAACAACATACGTTGTTCCCTTTGTCATCGGTATGTTACTTGTCCGAGATTCGATCGTCGGTATCCAATACCTAGTTCAATCTCGTTACCGGCAAGTCTCTTTACTCGTTACGTAATACATCATCTCGCAACTAACTCATTAGTTGCAATGCTTGCAAGGCTTATGTGATGTGCATTACCGAGAGGGCCCAGAGATACCTCTCAGACAATCGGAGTGACAAATTCTAATCTCGAAATACGCTAACCCAACATTTACCTTTGGAGACACCTGTAGAGCTCCTTTATAATCACCCAGTTACGTTGTGACTTTTGGTAGCACACAAAGTGTTCCTCCGGCAAACGGGAGTTGCATAATCTCATAGTCATAGGAACATGTATAAGTCATGAAGAAAGCAATAGCAACATACTAAACGATCGGGTGCTAAGCTAATGGAATGGGTCATGTCAATCAGATCATTCAACTAATGATGTTATCTCATTAATCAAATAACAACTTCTTTGTCTATGGTGAGGAAACATAACCATCTTTGATTAACGAGCTAGTCAAGTAGAGGCATACTAGTGACACTCTGTTTGTCTATGTATTCACACATGTATTATGTTTCCGGTTAATACAATTCTAGCATGAATAATAAACATTTATCATGATATAAGGAAATAAATAATAACTTTATTATTGCCTCTAGGGTATATTTCCTTTAGTCTCCCACTTGCACTAGAGTCAATAGTCTAGATCACATCGCTATGTGATTAACACCAACAGTTCACATCTTTATGTGATTGGTTCACATCTCCATGTGACTAACACCCAAAGGGTTTACTAGATTCAATAATCTAGTTCACATCGCTATGTGATTAACACCCAAAGAGTGATCATGTTTTGCTTGTGAGAGAGATTTAGTCAACGGGCCTGCCAAATTCAGATCCGTATGTATTTTGCAAAATTCTATGTCTACAATGCTCTGCACGGAGCTACTCTAGCTAATTGCTCCCACTTTCAATATGTATCCAGATTGAGACTTAGAATCATCTGGATCAGTGTCAAAAACTTGCATCGACGTAACCCTTTACGACGAACCTTTTTGTCACGTCCATAATCGAGAAACATATCCTTATTTCACTAAGGATAATTCTGACCGCTGTCCAGTGATCTACTCCTAGATCACTATTGTACTCCCTTGCCAAATCAGTGCAGGGTATACAATAGATCTGGTATACAGCATGACATACTTTATAGAACCTATGGCCAAGGCATAGGGAATGACTTTTATTCTCTTTCTATCTTCTGCCGTGGTCGGGCTTTGAGTCTTACTCAACTTCACACCTTGTAATACAGGCAAGAACTCTTTCTTTGATTGCTCCATTTTGAACTACTTCAAAATCTTGTCAAGGTATGTACTCATTGAAAAAACTTATCAAGCGTCTTGATCTATCTCTATAGATCTTGGAGCTCAATATGTAAGCAGCTTCATCGAAGTCTTTCTTTGAAAAATTCCTTTCAAACACTCCTTTATGCTTTACAGAATAATTCTACATTATTTCCGATCAACAATATGTCATTCACATATACTTATCAGAAATGTTGTAGTGCTCCCACTCACTTTCTCGTAAATACAGCCTTCACCGCAAGTTTGTATAAAACTATATGCTTTGATCAACTCATCAAAGTGTATATTCCAACTCCGAGATGCTTGCACCAGTCCACAGATGGATCGCTGGAGTTTGCACATTTTGTTAGCACCTTTCGGATTGACAAAACCTTCTGGTTGCATCATATACAACTCTTCTTTAATAAATCCATTAAGGAATGCAGTTTTGTTTATCCATTTGCCAGATTTCAGAAAATGCGGCAATTACTAACATGATTCGGACAGACTCAAGCATAGATACGAGTGAGAAACTCTCATCGTAGTCAACACCTTGAACTTGTCGAAAACCTTTTGCGACAATTCTAGCTTTGTAGATAGTAACACTACTATCAGCGTCCGTCTTCCTCTTGAAGATCCATTTATTCTCAATTGCTTGCCGATCATCGGGCAAGTCAACCAAAGTCCAAACTTTGTTCTCATATATGGATCATATCTCAGATTTCATGGCCTCAAACCATTTCGCGGAATCTGGGCTCATCATCGCTTCCTCATAGTTCATAGGTTTGTCATGGTCAAGTAACATGACCTCCAGAACAGGATTACCGTACCACTCTGGTGCGGATCTCACTCTGGTTTACCTACGAGATTTGGTAGTAACTTGATCTGAAGTTACATGATCATCATCATCAGCTTCCTCACTAATTGGTGTAATAGTCACAAGAACAGATTTTTGTGATGAACTACTTTCCAATAAGGGAGAAGGTACAATTACCTTATCAAGTTTTCTACTTTCCTCCTACTCACTTCTTTCGAGAGAAACTCCTTCTCTAGAAAGGATCCATTCTTAGCAACGAATGTCTTGCCTTCAGATCTGTGATAGAAGGTGTACCCAACAGTCTCCTTTGGGTATCCTATGAAGACATATTTCTTCGATTTGGGTTTGAGCTTATCAGGATGAAACTTTTTTCACATAAGCATCACAACCCAAAACTTTAAGAAACGACAACTTTGGTTTCTTGCCAAACCACAGTTCATAAGGCGTCGTCTCAACGGATTTAGATGGTGCCCTTTTAACGTGAATGCAGCTGTCTCTAATGCATAACCCCAAAACGATAGTGGTAGATCGGTAAGAGACATCATAGATTGCACTATATCCAATAAAGTACGGTTATGACGTTCGGACACACCATTATGCTGTGGTGTTCCATGTGGCATGAGTTTGTGAAACTATTCCACATTTTTTTTAACTGAAGACCAAACTCGTAACTCAAATATTTGTCTCCGCGATCAGATCGTAGAAACTTTATTTTCTTGTCACGATGATTTTCCACTTCACTTTGAAAGTCTTTGAACTTTTCAAATGTTTCAGACTTATGTTTCATCAAGTAGATATACCCATATCTGCTCAAATCATCTGTGAAGTTCAGAAAATAATGATACCTGTCGCGAGTCTCAATATTCATCGGACCACATACATCAGTATGTATGATTTCCAACAAATCTGTTGCTCGCTCCATTGTTCCGAAGAACGGAGTTTTAGTCATCTTGCCCATGAGGCATGGTTCGCAAGCATCAACTGATTCATAATCAAGTGATTCCAAAAGCCCATCAGCATGGAGTTTCTTCATGCGCTTTACACCAATATGACCTAAACTGCAGTGCCACAAATAAGTTGCACTATCATTATTAACTTTGCATCTTTTGGTTTCAATATTATGATTAAGTGTATCACTACGATCGAGATCCAACGAACTATTTTCATTGGGTGTGTAACCATATAAGGTTTTATTCATGTAAACAGAACAACATTTTATTCTCTTACTTAAATGAATAACCGTATTACAATAAACATGATCAAATCATATTCATGCTCAACGCAAACACCAAATAACACTTATTTAGCTTCAACACTAATCCCGAAATTATAGGGAGTGTGCGATGATCATATCAATCTTGGAACCGCTTCCAACACACATCGTCACTTCACCCTTAACTAGTCTCTGTTTATTCTGCAACTCCCGTTTCGAGTTACTAATCTTAGCAACTGAACTAGTATCAAATACTTAGGGGTTGCTATAAACACTAGTAAAGTACACATCAATAACATGTATATCAAATATACTTATGTTCACTTTGCCATCCTTCTTATCCGCCAATCACTTGGGTAGTTCCGCTTCCAGTGACCAGTCCCTTTGCAGTAGAAGCACTTAGTCTCAGGCTTAGGACCAGACTTGGGCTTCTTCACTTGAGCAGCAACTTGCTTGCTATTCTTCTTGAAGTTCCCCTTCTTTCCTTTGCCCTTTTCTTGAAACTAGTGGTCTTGTTAACCATCAACACTTGATGTTTTTCTTGATTTCTACCTTCGTCGATTTCAGCATCACTAAGAGCTTGGGAATTGTTTCCGTTATCCCTTGCATATTATAGTTCATCACGAAGTTCTACTAACTTGGTGATGGTGACTAGAGAATTCTGTCAATCACTATCTTATCTGGAAGATTAACTCCCATTTCATTCAAGCGATTGTAGTACCCAGACAATCTGAGCACATGCTCACTAGTTGAGCGATTCTCCTCCATCTTTTAGCTATAGAACTTGTTGGAGACTTCATATCTCTCAACTCGGGTATTTGCCTGAAATATTAACTTCAACTCCTGGAACATCTCATATGGTCCATGACGTTCAAAACGTCTTTGAAGTCCCGATTCTAAGCTGTTAAGCATGGTGCACTAAACTATCAAGTAGTCATCATATTGAGCTAGCCAAACGTTCATAACGTCTGCATCTGCTCCTGCAATAGGCCCGTCACCTAGCGGTGCATCAAGGACATAATTCTTTTGTGCAGCAATGAGGATAAACCTCAGATCACGGATCCAATCCGCATCATTGCTACTAACATCTTTCAACACAATTTTCTCTAGGAACATATCAAAATAAACATATGAAAGCAACAACGCAAGCTATTGATCCACAACATAGATATGATAATACTAACAGGACTAAGTTCATGATAAATTAAAGTTCAATTAATCATATTACTTAAGAACTCCCACTTAGATAGACATCCCTCTAATCCTCTAAGTGATCACGTGATCCAAATCAACTAAACCATAACCGATCATCACGTGAGATGGAGTAGTTTTCAATGGTGAACATCGTTATGTTGATCATATCTACTATATGATTCACGCTCGACCTTTCGGTCTCCGTGTTCCGAGGCCATATCTGCATATGCTAGGCTCGTCAAGTTTAACCTGAGTATTCTGCGTGTGCAAAACTGGCTTGCACCCGTTGTAGATGGACGTAGAGCTTATCACACCCGATCATCACGTGGTGTCTGGGCACGACGAACTTTGGCAACGGTGCATACTCAGGGAGAACACTTCTTGATAATTTAGTGAGAGATCATCTTATAATGCTACCGTCAATCAAAGCAAGATAAGATGCATAAAAGATAAACATCACATGCAATCAATATAAGTGATATGATATGGCCATCATCATCTTGTGCTTGTGATCTCCATCTCCGAAGCACCGTCATGATCACCATCGTCACCGGCGCAACACCTTGATCTCCATCGTAGCATCGTTGTCGTCGCGCCAATCTTATGCTTCCACGACTATCGCTACCGCTTAGTGATAAAGTAAAGCATTATAGCGCGATTGCATTGCATACAATAAAGCGACAACCATATGGCTCCTGCCAGTTGCCGATAACTCGGTTACAAAACATGATCATCTCATACAATAAAATTTAGCATCATGTCTTGACCATATCACATCACAATATGCCCTGCAAAAACAAGTTAGACGTCCTCTACTTTGTTGTTGCAAGTTTTACGTGGCTGCTACTGGCTTAAGCAAGAACCAATCTCACCTACGCATCAAAACCACAACAATAGTTTGTCAATTTGACTCCGTTTTAACCTTCGCAAGGACCGGGCGTAGCCACACTCAGTTCAACTAAAGTTGGAGGGACTGTCGCCCGCAAGCCACCTATGTGCAAAGCACGTCGGGAGAACCGGTCTCGCGTAAGCGTATGCGTCATGTCGGTCCGGGTCGCCTCTCCAACAATACCGTCGAACCAAAGTATGACATGCTGGTAGGCAGTATGACTTATATCGCCCACAACTCACTTGTGTTCTACTCGTGCAAATAACATCAAACCATAAAACCTAGGCTCGGATGCCACTGTTGGGGAACGTAGTAATTTAAAAAAAATTCCTACGCACACGCAAGATCATGGTGATGCATAGCAACGAGAGGGGAGAGTGTTGTCTACGTACCCTCGTAGACCGTTCGCGGAAGCGTTATATCAATGCGGTTGATGTAGTCGTACGTCTTCACGTCCGACCGATCCAAGTATCGAAAGCACGACACCTCCGAGTTCTGCACACGTTTGGCTCGGTGACGTCCTCGCCTTCTCGATCCAGCAAGAGGGGCCAAGTAGTAGATGAGTTCCGGCAACACGACGGTGTGGTGACGGTGTTGGTGAAGAACAATCTCCGCAGGGCTTCGCCTAAGCACTACGAAAACTATGACAGTGGATAAACTAGAGGAGACAGGGTTGCCGGCACACGGCTTGGTGTTTCTTGATGTGTCCTTTGTGCTAGACATGCCCCTCTATTTATATGTTGAGCCCTGGGGTCGAAACTTGGAGTAAAAGCCTCCACAAAGTCGGTTTCACCCGAAAGGCAAGAGTCCTTCTCGGACTCCAGGGCTAGATGCCAGGGTTCCCGGCGTCTGGACCCAGACGCCCGGGACCCTGGCGTCTGGCCCCTGGACTCCGCAAAACTTCCTTTTGCGCTTTCCAAAAACCTTGTGGGCTTTCCCCTTTGGCCCAAATAAAGTGTTCTCGTACCCAAACATTTCGGGAAACATCCGGAACCCCTTCCGGTGATTTCCGGAACCCTTCCGGTAACCAAACACTATTATCACATATATCAAACTTTATCTCCGGACCATTCCGGAGTTCCTCGTCATGTCCGTGATCTCATCCCGGACTCCGATCAACATTCGGTCACCAACATACATAACTCACATAGTACTATATCGTCAACGAACGTTAAGCGTGCGGACCCTATGGGTTCGAGAACTATGTAGACATGACCGAGACACCTCTCTGGTCAATAACCAATAGCGGGACCTGGATGCCCATATTGGCTCCTACATGTTCTACGAAGATCTTTATCGGTCAGACCGCATAACAACATACGTTGTTCCCTTTGTCATCGGTATGTTACTTGTCCGAGATTCGATCGTCGGTATCCAATACCTAGTTCAATCTCGTTACCGGCAAGTCTCTTTACTCGTTACGTAATACATCATCTTGCAACTAACTCATTAGTTGCAATGCTTGCAAGGCTTATGTGATGTGCATTACCGAGAGGGCCCAGAGATACCTCTCCGACAATCGGAGTGACAAATTCTAATCTCGAAATACGCCAACCCAACATTTACCTTTGGAAACACCTGTAGAGCTCCTTTATAATCACCCAGTTATGTTGTGACGTTTGGTAGCACACAAAGTGTTCCTCCGGCAAACGGGAGTTGCATAATCTCATAGTCATAGGAACATGTATAAGTCATGAAGAAAGCAATAGCAACATACTAAACGATCGGGTGCTAAGCTAATGGAATGGGTCATGTCAATCAGATCATTCAATTAATGATGTTATCTCGTTAATCAAATAACAACTTCTTTGTCTATGGTTAGGAAACATAACCATCTTTGATTAACGAGCTAGTCAAGTAGAGGCATACTAGTGACACTCTGTTTGTCTATGTATTCACACATGTATTATGTTTCCGGTTAATACAATTCTAGCATGAATAATAAACATTTATCATGATATAAGGAAATAAATAATAACTTTATTATTGCTTCTAGGGCATATTTCCTTCAAGAATAACCAAAACAATTATAGACCATCACCATGTAAGAAGAAGAAGATACAAGGTTCTGGTTAAGTTCAGTTCGGTCCCTGGTTTTGTAGCTCAAAAATAAATACTAGCTCGGGATTCAAAAATACCTTAGCGGCGGGATGAGGAAGATGCCCCTGGTTTATAGGGTTTCATCTAGCAAAGTGTTCATGAGTCAGTATCACATATGAAACAATTTGAGATAAGTGGACAAAAGACATATTGTTTGTGATTACCTTGCTAGATGGCCATGCAATGGACCTTGTGACAGCATCAGCAATAATTTGTAAATCATCATATTCATATGGCACCGTAGCATCTCTTCTAATAGCAACATTGACAAGAACCTCATAAGTTCCTGGTCCAATGGTCTCTCCGCCCACAATAGTGTCTGGGTCAACTGAGATAATTGTTGCCTTGGCAACAAGAGTTTCAGGACCAGTCCATGCATATAGAAGCACATCCATACCAATCTGAATCAATGATTATTTTAGAAACATGAAAACAAAACAGAATTTAAACATATAGGTAAGGATGTGAAGATTACAAGGCTTTCATCTTCATAGGTTGATGAGCTTCTTGCAGGGGGCTTTGCAACAACTCTTCTTTGAACAAATGGCTCTTCATCATCCTGTTCAACATCTTCTTCAGCGTCATTATGTTCCTTAGCTTCAGCTCCGGAGTTCTACCAGACAACAATATGGAAATAGAGTTAGTGCATGCAAGATGGATTAATGATGCATTGAAAGGATGTGGAAATAGTTCATTACTTGTCGAGAATTGGAACCATGCTGCGAGCTAGGAGTTTCCAGATTATGCCTTCCTTGTGAAGCTAACATCAATTCCATTCGGTTCATTCTTTCTTCCATTTGTTGCACATGCCCCTGGAGCATGTTATAGCGATTTTCAGCTTCTTGACGCCCTTGCATTTCAACTAGAACTCTTGTGCTCAATTTACCCCGTGTACCCGGTGTGCCCAAATCTTGAGGTGTTGGACCTAGACCTAACACACGGACACGACCCCTGGGCTCCTTCATTCCACATACGCGTGCAAACAGATCACCTTCTTGAATGCTCTTTTCCTTCCATTCAGGGTGCTTTTCAGCATTCTCTATGAGTTCTTTCTGCAAAATGATATTTATGAGCTCTGTAAATTCTACTTCTACAATTTCTGAGCAATATTGAAAAAGCATGGCAAAAGAGACTTACAATTGTCGTTTCTGCCTGCGGCACATAACTCCCTTTCCTTTCCCCTTTCTTGCGTGTATGTGTTTCGATATAAACTTCATCTCTCTGAGGATCATGCCCAAGTTTGACAGCCTAAAATTATTTATTTATTTCAATATGCATTAGTCACTGAATCACAGTGGCATATCATTTATAATTGGGGTAATTTCTTTTACCATTTCATTGGCAACACGGGCATGACTCTTACTGCCAGATGTATGAGGTACTGCATTGGCACGATTCTTTTTGGCGATAGCACTACGAGACTACAAGCAAAAAGTAAAGGAGATTTATCACACATATTGTTTGTGTTTTGAGAATCATTACATGCATATTTGTTTATCTATGTCCAGGACAGAGTGTGCTGCAAAGATATACTACAGTTTTGATTAGCAGGATGACTTACTTCAAATGCCGAAGATCTCCAATAAGTAATAAGGGTCTTCTAGTCAGCTTCACTAATTCTGCTGTCACGTCTTTTCATAAGTTGTGCATCAGTGAGTGCAGCATCAAACTTGTACCTCTTTAAATCTGACTTACAATCCTTCCATTTTATGTGTGAAGTGTTGATAACAAAGCTCAAAGCAGTTGAGTCCAGCTCATAAAATGCCTATTAAAATGAGAGAAAACAGGACACTCAGTTAGATGGCTTTAAAAAAAGAGTGTGTAAGTTATAAATTATGCTCATTTCTACCTTCAAGGTCTCCCACACTAACAACTTTTTCTCTACATCAACATCTCGCCAATCTAACTCTGCAGGTGGTACATGCTTCCTCACCAAAGTACCAATGAAATTGGCAAATTCGGTTGCATCTAGACCAACAGGATGGCCATCCCCATTAAGTGGAATATGGATTTTGGGTTGATTCAGCCTTGCATATATGTTAGCCCTTCGAGTAATTTTTCTTCCACCTTTCTTTTGACTACCATCACCATCAAGCTCATGAGTAATCTCTTCATGCAAGAAAATTAACATAGTCATACAACAATTCTAGCAAGTGACATTAGGTTAGAATATGAACAATTCTAGCATGTGACATTAGGCTGCCTTTGGAAGGCTGATGCTCAGGATCAACATGATCTTGATCTTTTGATACCCTAGACCTCAAAACACGTCCTTCATTCACGCTTACAGGTGCGGTGGAGGGTGCCTGCATAGATATATAGGTTAGTGTTGCAAGCTACATTTGCTTCCTTTAGGTAGAACATGAATGTGATGGAAGCTACATACCTTTCTTTTCTTTTTGGGGGCTTGGTTCGCTTCCATATCTTCCTGCATAGAAGCTCTTGTTGCTCGTACCGCTGCTAGCCGTTTATCATTCTGTTCAATGGTCTTGCTTCTCAGTAGTTCATACTCTACCGCTTTCAGTTGTTCCTCCATGACCCCACCATCTTTAGCTCTTCCGTTTGCGCTTGCCATTTTTCCTCCTGCAAAAGACACACTATGTGAGTACATCGCTGAAAATACAAAACATTAGAGGATCATACACAACACATACTTTTTTTCAATATCACTTGCTTTAAGAACTAGTCCATCTATATCTGTCCTAGCAGAACCAATGCATCCATCCGCAACACTCACACGTATAGCAGTACATGGATCAGGCAACGTCACACGTAAAACATTACCGTTGTCATCTTTAGATTCTTCTATGTCATATAATGATGGAACAACAACAGTAGACCACCCAGCATCAATGGGATCTTCAACATAGTAAACTTGAGTTGCTTGTGTGGCTAATATGAAGGGCTCGTCTGATATTTTCTCACCGGTATTGAACAAATGCTTGAAATTCACAGAAGTGATTCCAAACTGATCAGTTTGCACCCATTCATCTTCTACACGATTATCAACCCAGTCACATTTGAACAACACTACTTTCCCTTCATGTTGATAATTCAACTCAAGAATTTCCTTTATAATGCCATAATAGGTCTTGTTTCTTACATTAATATTGTCACCTTTTCCTTTTGCAAAGGATGTGGTTTGTGCAACAAGAGCTACTCCACTACTCTGAAATGAGCGGCCCTCATCATATGATTGTGTATGAAAGTCTACCCCATTTATAGTGTAGCTACTATACTTCATAGCAACCAAGTTTGGCTCTTTAGCTAATATTTTTATCTCATGAGGTGCTTCATCTCCCATTTCTGCCACCTGTGATTATGAAATGCTATTGTTACTCTACAATGGGATGGAATTATATGTCTGATAGGTTGACAGTCACATGCCCACTTACGTGCAATTTAAACCACTCATGAAATGTCTCGTAATGCACACGCTTGACTTCTCGATGACTTCAAACACCAATAGAAGAAAGGTAATCCATATGTTTGTTGCATATAGGTTATATTTATCAATTGAAGGAGGAGAGAAATAACCTAATAGCAATACATAGTAGGGATATCTTACTCTAGGTATGGTTCTATGTTGTCATAATTGAACAAGACATATCTGTGGGCTTGCAACCAAGTTTTGTTATCTAACATCACCATGCACTTGCCAGCCAGCCCTCGACCAATGTTGTGGAAGAAAGGAGTTGTATCATCAACTCCCATATCCAAACCTCCATCATTCCTAGCTCGATTCAATCGACTCTCATCATCCAAATAGTGTGAGCAAAATGTCAAGCTCTGATCAAACAAATAGCCCTCTGCAATTGATCCTTCCACATGACTTCTGGTGTGGACATGTCCCTTGAGCTTTCCTATATACCTCTCTACAGCCCACATGCTACGAAAATGTACTGGACCAGCTATCATTGCTTGTGCTGGAAGATGAACCATCAAATGCACCATAATATCGAAAAATGATGGGAGGAATATGGCCTCAAGAAGGCTCAAGGTCTCAGCTATTTCATCCTGCAACCTTTGCATGTCACTTATGCGAATAACCTATGAGTACATTCGCTTGAAAAATCTGCTCACACGAATCAGTACCGCACTCACTCTTTCTGGTAATGTTCTTCTCACTGCAAGTGGTAGCAAGTCTTGCAAAAGGACATGGTTGTCATGGCTCTTTAGCCCAGTTATCTTTTTCTCCTTAACATGCACATTGCGGCATATGTCAGATGCATAACCATTAGGAAACATGGCATTTTTAAATACTTTGCAAAATGTCCTCTGCTGATCAGATTCCATAGTGTAAGGTGCCGGAGGAAAAAAAACTTCATCATCATCAAGATCAATAGGTTGAAGATCCTTTCTAATATTGAGTTCTTGAAGGTCATATCGAGAATTAATATTATCCTTGGTTTTTCCATTGACTGCCAACAAAGTGTTAACTATGTTCTCACACACATTTTTTTCTATGTGCATGATATCAATGTTATGATGCATCTTCAAATCCTTCCAATATGGTAGTTTAAACCAAATAGACTTTCTTTTCCAAATGATCAGCGGATCCCCTTTCTTGCGTTTCTTAGTTCTAGGCTTCTTCATTATATGATCCTTCCCAAACTTGGTTTGCATATTTTCTGTCAGCTCTAAGATTTGCCTACCGGAAAGTGGAACAGGTGCTGTCCCACGTTCTATGTCACCAAATGTGCGTGTATCATACCTCAAGGGGTGATCTGCACGTAAGAACCTACGATGCCGCATATAGCAAGTCTTGCTACCATTTTTTAGCCTAAGAGAACATAATTGAGAGTGGCATTCAGGGCAAGCTCCTTCTCCAGAGGAAGCACAGGCAACCAAAGACCCAAGACCCGGTTTATCCGTAATTGTGCATATTATGGCAGCATGCAACTGAAAATACTCTCCGGTTGAAGCATCATAGGTCCTAACACCATCAAGAAACATATCTACCATATCATCAACTAGTGGCTCAAGATAGACATCAATATCACTACCAGGAGAATTTCTGCCAGGAATCAACAATGATAGGATAAAATTTGATTGCTTCACAATCATCCAGGGTGGAAAGTTATAAGGAATCAATAATACTGGCCAAATGCTATAGCTGAGATTCATGGATCTAAACGGATTAAAACCATCGGCACACACTACAAGCTTAAGATTTCTGCTGTCTTTTTTAAAATCTTTATTTTTTTCATCAAAATCTTTCCAAAGGAGGGAATCTTTAGGATGCCTAATCAAGCCATCTTGTGTGCGCTCTTCTGCATGCCATCTTGTGAGAGCCGCAGTTCTGGAACACACAAACAACCTTTGAAGCCTCTTCTTTATTGGGAAGTAACGAAGAACCTTCTTAGGAACCTTGTGGACACGTTTCCCATCTGCACTCTTCCTTTCAGATTTCCATCTTGAAGCCTTACATTCTGGGCATGAATTGGCATTGGCATTGTTCTTCCAAAATAGAATGCAATCATTTTCACATGCATGGATATTAACATACCCAAGTCCTAGGCATTTGACTAGTTTTTTAGCTTCATTGGAGTTTTTGGGTATTGCGGACTGAGGGTAAGCATCTTTTAGTAGATCTAACAGCAACTTCTATCAGACCACCCTCCAAGCAGTTTGGTGTGAAGAAGTCTCACTAGGAAACGAAGCTTTGAGAAATTCTTACAGCCTGGATATAGCTCTTGTCTAGAATCAGCTTCAAGTTTGTGGAGAGATTCTAGAAAAGAATCATCCTGATCTAAACCACAATCATCTTCAAGATCTCCCCCTTTATCCAAACCAGCAGCAAGATCTCTTAGCAAATCAGATATATCATCGCCCTCATCCCTGTCGTCACCCTCATCTAGATTTGGAGGAATGGAAGAAGAAGAGACACGTTCTCCATGAAACATCCACTGTTTGTAGCCATCTACAAATCCCTCGCATACTAGGTGCTCACGGACTTCAGACTCTTCTCTCCAGTATGAGTTCACACAGTTTTTGCAAGGACATAAGATTTTATTCTCAACCGATGATTTATTAAATGCATAGCCTAGGAATTTGGCGAGCCCTTGTAAGTACTTCTCTGTATGCCTACATGCAAGTGTACATGTGTAGTGTGTTATATATAGTTTCAGCATATAAGAAAAACAAAATATATATGTGGCGTTATACCTAGGCGCATCCATCCAACCTTTATCCATGGTATCTTAGCTTCACAACTGGTTACTACCAAGTCAACACTAAATCCTAAATGAATAATATCAAAACCAGAGAATGCAAGGAATCAATTTAAGTACTGTAAATAAATTGGCGTAGAAAAGAAACGAAGAATCATAGAACCAATTCAATGGTAGTACACACAGTAAAGGCATATACCACCATAAATAAAATGGATCAAAGCTGTGGTTGACTCACCAACTGGTGGAGGATGTAGCGACAAGCACGGGAGGGGGATCGCTGCACCGCTGCTGGAAGCTGAGTCGTTGGCAGCAAGAATCCTAATAACCAAAATAATTAGACAATATAAAAGTCAGTGTCAAACATGAGGAGGCATCTCTACATATTCATGACATCCACACATATGGAGGGCCTCTGGACTTGAGTGGGGAAGAGAAACTCACCTAGTGGTTGCAGCAAATATTCTACAACTTCTCTTTGTCGGCTCAATGTTACCAGCAGTGCTCCTCTATGTTACCTGTAGAAAAAACAAGACAGATGAACAAGTAGACTACAACTTTTGAGATGTAGTGCGTTATATATTTACAGCTCTCTGCCATGTTTTCTTTCACTTCAAAATCTACTTCAGTAAACAAAAGAGAAACTCAAGTTTAAAATTTTTGTTACTGAAATTTAGGTATAACATCAGGTCAGTTAAGTTGTATGTTTTCAGAGACTCCAGTTTTTTGGATGTATGTCCGAGTTGCATGCTTTTAAAGGAAACATGATTCTAAAAGTCAAGATGATGCTTTTTAATGAAGTAATACATACTGTTGGCAAGGTCAATCCATATGCATGACAATATTTAGCTCCTGAGCGCTCTTTTTGTGTATTAACTTTATAGTTAAACTCTTCTTCATTTGTCTTCAGATCATCCAGACAAGAAAACTCGATACCGATGACTACAAATTCCTTTCTATCGGTACAGTGGAATTAAAGGACAGAACTGCAATGGGAAAAAAATTTGCACACAACAGCTCAACTTCTAGAATTAGTTCATATTGCTACCACCAAGCTTCTACTCTGTACATTGATTAGCATATTTTCTGCCTGCATAGTATCTCACAATCAGACTAGCTGCAGTACACATCAAACTGGAGAAGAAAAGCAAGAGGTGTAGTCGTTCCCTACTGCCGGAGCTCCCCGTTCCCCACCAGCCCACTCTCACAACAAAGCCTAGAGAGAGGGGGGAGGGGGAGGGAGGTAAAGACAGAGAGGGAAGAGTTGTACCTCAGCCGCATCGACCATTGCCGTTGCCGCTGCGTGTCTTCGAGAGCTGGACAGTGGAGGTGGGGGAGGTCAGTCCAGGGAGGGTGGCTTGCCGCTTCCCAAGATGCTCACACGCCTACTGCTGGTTGGAGAGAGGCGCCCAGAGAGAGAGAGAGCACTAGGACATGGGGCCGGCGGTGGAGAGACAAGACGGCGTTGGGCGACGTTGACGGGGCAGGAAGGCGTGGGGCGGCGCTGCAGAGGGAGGGCAGCGGTGGAGCGGTGCCGCAGAGGGAGGGCGGCGTGGGGCGATGGTGGGGCGGCGCTGCAGAGGGGGGGCGGCGGGGGGCGGCGGTGGGACGGCGTGGAGCGGCAGTGGGACGGCGTGGGATCGACCGGCGGGAGCACTGGCGGCGTGCGTGGGGAACGAACAGATCGAGTTAGGGATTTGGTTGTCCTGTACGTGCGAGGGGAACGAAGGAGATTGGGTTTTTGGGGGAAAATGTTCGCGGGTTGGGCCGTTTATTGGCGCTAAAATTTGGCCGTTCGCGCGCGAGGCCCAGTTAGCTTCAGAATGTCGGTCGGCGTTATTTACCAACCGATGGTCCGTGGGCCATAAAGGATTTCCCGACCGACTGTTTGATGATATATGCTATACCATTCCCGACCGATAGTGTGTAACTGAACAGATGTTTCCCGACCCACAGTCCGTTAGAAATTTTTCTGACATATTGTTGGTCGGCAATGGTGACTTTTTCCCAACACACGCTGGTAGGGAATTTTGGTGCATGGTGTAGTGTGGATGCGCTCCGCGTCAGTCAGCTGGTCGCACCGGAGAAGGAAGGAGAACTGCAGAGGACAAACACCAACTTGGCCATGATTCGATCGGAAATCCTCAATTCAGATTCAGAATGTCACGGCATGCAGTAGAACTGCAGAGGACAGCATATATCCGGGGTCTTGTTGGCCACGGTCACACTCACAGGCAGCAGATGAGGCGTCTTGCCGTCGTCCTTGGTGGATCCAAAGCTTCTTTTGCGGGGCCGGGGAGTACATGGATCCGATTACGCAAACTAGAAGATCTCCGGTTCGAACCCGGATGACGCCACAAATTGTTTTTGCTCCTTTTTCACCCAGGTGATATATAGTGACGTCATAATTAGTCTGGCGACATTATTCTCTCAATAAATTATATATGCTAGTTGCACTAACAAAATCCAAAGGTGTCATGCTGTAGTTGGTCTAGCATGTCAGTTTAACATGCTGAAGATCTTTGGTTCAAATCTAGACGATGCTGAGTTCTTTTTGCTGGGGTTGTTTATTCTTACTATTATTGCTGTTTTTTATTTCTTTTTTGCCTAATGAACTTTTTATTTACATTTTTTTCCTACTGAACTTGGTAATGCTGACGACAGATTGTGTAGCAGTAATTTAAAGGGTGCAATTGTATATTTTCCCCACAATGTAGTGCATAGATTTAAACGATAGATTCCCACAAAAAAAGATGTTGGAAATAAAATAAATAGTAACAAGAGGAATGTTGAACCACATGTGAACAAACTAGATGTTTATATTTCTTCTCACATTGTGGTTGATCTATATGTTTTTTACAGATCCTCGTCAGAGGGCGGGGAGCTCCCGCATTGCATTAAGAAGAAGAGAATTGGTCCAGTTAATAAGGGAAACCGGACCCAAAAACCATACATGGCGCGGTTACATAAGGGAAACCGGCGAAGACCAAATAGCTCGGGCTAGCACTCAAGGGACGTCGTCCGATCCAGATACAAGAGTGCCTAAGCCCAAGACCACCGGCAACACAACATACCCAACGAAGTCAACCTCTGGAACCTCAAGAACACGCCTGCAACTAGCTGTGTACTTGCGCCTAACCTTCTGAAAAAAGAGATCAAACATTGATTTCCACCAAGGCACGAATTGCCTGGACCGCCGTTGGCGTAAGCGGTTTCTGATACATCTGTAGATAAGGCTTCATCTTCTCTTGCACATCCTCCTTGGTGGCTTTCTTAGATGTCATTCCCTTCGGTAGTTCCCCATAAGCCTCTGCCAACCGATATTCAGCGTGTTTGGCAGTAGGAATGTTGCAGTTTTTGTTCTTCTTATCCAAACGGTCACTACGCCTTCCGGAACAAGTAGATGCCCCTTCAATCTGCAAATGAATCGGTTCTACAAGCAAGGACCGTGGCGCTGTGCAACTGAAATTGCTTAGGAGCTCATCCAACAAGGTGGTTGAAGGCGCTCCAATGTCGCCAAGTAGCTCCTCCGACCCGGAACACATCATACTAGAATTGCCCTCTGAAGCAGCCATCCCTGTAGAGGAGATCAAGGAAGGCACCTCCCCAACCAAACCAACAGGCAAGGCCACCTCAATCTACTCGGCATCATCGGCCGCTCTAACTTTCTCAGCAACCTTAGCTTGTGCCTCCTCACCTTGAGTCACCATCTTGTGCAAAGCTAGATCCAAAGGAGGAGGAACATCTTCCATAGTAGTCACTACCTCGAACGAGCAACTGGCCGCACCCACATCACTAATATCCTTACCACAAGCAACAACAGGAGGCAGCGATTCCTCATGGTCACACTAGGGAGGAGGTGGACCGATCGGCGCCAGGGAAGAGATGATGGTCGGCGAAGCAACAACTCTGTCACTAACCACCTCCAGCCGCTCCAAGAGGCCTGAGACATGGGCCGCTCATCCCTGCAGAGTGACTGCCATGTCGCGGAGAGGTCGAACGACCTCCTCCACACGGGCGATAACCAGGGCCTGCAGTTCGGCGTGCAGCGCCTCCGTCTGTGCTGCAAAGAGGGGTTGCAGCAGCCCCAGATCAGCATCAAAGGTAGGCCTATCGGGATTGGATAGACCTGACCAAGAGACGCTGGAGTTTCTACAAGGGGCCTCCTGAAAGAGCCCCGTCGGTGAAGCAACCACGGCGGCCCACGAGCGCTGCTACAACTGCTGTGAAGAAGCTGTGGGCTGCTGGTTGGGGAGGCCAGGAGCAGATGGCGGCAACATGGAGCGGCGGTGGCGACCTTGAGCTTGACTGGCAGGAAGGCGACCCGGACAGCCACGCTCGCGATGGCCAGAGTGGCCGCAACCCAAACAGGTGACAGGGCCTCGGCAGTCGGTGACAAAGTGGTCCTCCGCCAAGCAACAGAAGCAGAGTCTGTAAGCTCTCCGCTTGAATGCGAGGGAGCGGTCGTCCTTCTTCTTGCGGGGCAGGGCAGATGGTTTCTCCAGCCTCGGGCGATGCCGGCCCCTGACCTCCACCCACCCCTTCTCCACGGAAGCTTGAGATGCATCAGCCACGATTTGTGGCCTGAAGTTTGGGGGGAGTCGATCTGGAGGGGGCGGCAACTTGAGTGGAGGGAGGAGCCCAGGGCATCCCTCGGAGCGCGAGAGACAAGCCTCGTCACCGTCACTAGCACCGTCAACCAGCAGTCTTGGATCTGGATCTACAGGGGAGTTAGGATGGAGTGGAGGAATGGGGGGTCGGTGGCTAGGGAGGGATCGGGGGTGAGGTTGGTGGGTGGAGAGGAGGCCATGGTCATGGGAGGAGCCCGGGAGGCGAGCTAAACCGCAGCCGCGGCGGCGGCAGCCACGGCGGCGGAGTCCCAGCTAGCTTCGCGGGAGGGGCGCATGAGGAACGGAGGTGTGTGTCAAAACTTGATGTATATATTTAGAAGACCAGAAAATAAATACAACTATGTATGCATCCGAAGGTGGCAAACTAATTTGGGAAGCTGGAAGTTGAAGGACTAATTTCAGCATTCGTCCCAGTTCGTGACCCCAAGGGCCGGCCGGGGCCTCGTGGGCATTGGTCCCGGTTCGTATGGACCCATTTGTCCCGGTTCTAGGCACGAACCGGGACCAATGGGCCTCGCTCCTGGCCCACAACCGTTGGTCGCGGTTCTTGGCTTGAACCGGGACAGAAGGCTGGGCTTTAGTCCCGATTCCAGCCACGAACCGGGACAAATGAGTTGCCTATATATACCCCATCGCCGCAGCAGATCACTCCACAGTGCAGAGAACTAATCAGCTACGTACGGCTTGCCCTGCTTCTCAGTCCTCACCTCCACAGAGGAGGGTCATGAAGCTGATGATGTCGCCAACCGCGTAGAAGACGATGGCCATGGTGCATAAGATCCAGCAGACAAGGCGCCCTGGGTCAGCGGCGAGGTTGAGGCAGACGTCGGCGAAAAACATGCAATGGCCGACGACAGTGAGGAGGAGCGCGAGGTAGGCCAAGGCATGGAGGACCTAGCGGTGGCGGCGCGGGAGCTAGAGCACCAGCGCGGCCGCGGCCGCCTGGAACGTGGCACAGGACAGAATCACGATCCAGTGGTTGCGCTCTGCGTCAGTCAGCTGGTCGCACCGGAGAATGAACGAGAACTGCAGAGGACCAACACCAACTTGGCCATGATTCGATCGGAAATCCCCAATTCAGATTCAGAATGCCGCGGCATGCAGTAGGAGTTACCTTGCTGCAGGAGACATGGTAATGGTGGAGTGCGTAGTCGATTGCGTAGCCCATGGCGTAGGAGACGACGAAGACGAAGGCGTTCAAGAGCGCCCAAGCCATGACCTGCCGGACAGCATCCGGTGTCTTGTTGGCCACCGTCACGCTCATGCTCACACTCACAGGCAGCAGATGAGGCGTCTTGCCGCTGTCCTTGGCGGATCCAAGCTTCTTTTGCGGCGAGCCATGGATCCAAGAGTGGCTAGAACTAGAAGATAAGACCAACAACAACAAGAACGCATCGTTAGTTCCCTTGATTAATCTTCTGTCGCAAAAGAAACGATCGACACTGCTAGCTCCATAATTTCAACCCAAAAGAAGCAGAAGAATACATTATTTCAGTGAGAAAAGCAAACGCCAGCTAAGAAAGATGTACAGAGTTGGATGATGATGAAACGCCAGCAACGTGAGAGGGGGTCGCTCACCGTCACTGGCTGGATGGGAGGCGCTTCCCGTGCTGCCAAGTTTAATCTGCGTGCTTCTTCTGAAAGGATCGATATGGTTGACTAGAGGGGGGGTGAATAGGCAACTAACAATTTTTAGCTTTTCTTTAACAATTTAAACTTTGCATCAAAGTAGGTTGTCTAGATATGCAACTAGGTGAGCAAACTATATGATGCAACGAGGATAGGTACACAAGCAAGCAAGAGATATGAAACAAGTAAGCTTGCTTAAATAGAGGCACGAGATAACCAAGAGTGGAGACGGTGGAGACGAGGATGTGTTGCTGAAGTTCCTTCCCTTTGAGGGGAAGTACGTCTCCGTTGGAGCGGTGTGGAGGCACAATTCTCCCCAAGAAGCCACTAGGGCCACCGTATTCTCCTCACGCCCTCACACAATGCGAGATGCCGTGATTCCACTATTGGTGCCCTTGAAGGCGGCGACCAAACCTTTACAAACAAGGTTGGGGCTCTCTCCACAACTTAATTGGAGGCTCCCAACAAGAACCACGAAGCTTCACCACAATGGAATATGGCTCCGAGGTGACCTCAACCGTCTAGGGTGCTCAAACACCCAAGAGTAACAAAATCCACACAAGAAAGTATGGGAGAAGCAAATATCCTTTGGTGGAAGTGTAGATCTAGGTCTCCTCCTTAAATCCCTAGCAAATCAACAAGTTTGAGTGGCTAGAGAGAGAGATCGAGCAAGAGAGCTTGAGGGGCATTAATGGTGGAGTGAGAGAGGTCAAAGATAGGAGTGGTAGGTGGGAGAAGCTCCCTTAAATAGTCACCCCACATTTCCAACCGTTACTGCATTTTTGCACTGCAGCGGTACAACCGGTCCTTGTCCCGGTACAACCGGGACTCACGGTGTAACAGCAGAACCCTACCAAGCGGTACAACCGGACAGGCGGGCGGTAGTACCGGCTAAGAAAAATAACCGGACTAACCGCCTGGCTACCGCACAACCACCACATCAAAACAGGAGCTTGACCGGTACTTGGGCGGTGCCTGGCCGGAACAACCTCATGGCCTTGAGGTCTTGGGCGGCTAAGTTCTGAGCGGAAGAACCGCTCGGAACACCGGTGGTACCGGTCATCGTGGAACGACCGGACCAACCGGGCCACTACCGCCCAAGAACCGCATCAAACCAGAGGCGAGAGTGGTACTTGAGAGGTATATGGATGGAACCACCGCCCCAGCTGTTGCAGAGCATGGTGGCGGTACCACCGCCCGGAGGCAGCGTTACAACCGCTCGAGCAAAAGCTGGTGAGCGACAAGACCTAGCGGTACAACCGCTCTAGAGAGCAGTACAACCGCTGGGCAGAAACGGTGAGCAGGAAAGAGGGGAAGAGGCAAGGAAAACTTCTCTCTCACACACACACCTGAGGAAGGCAAAGAGAGGGTGACAAGAGTGTACGTGAACTGATTCCCCCAGAGCTTCCTAATGAGGATTCCCTCTTGATAGTACGGGTACTCTACGACCAAAGAAAATAAAAGCGTAGAGGACACGTCTTCGATCTTTTCCTTCGAGAGGCAATAGCAATCCGATGTAAGCCTAAGCATCGAGAACCTGAAACATATAGCACACGATTAGACCACAAAGGGTTGTCATCATCATCCAAAACATAAAGTAGGGAAATGCCCTTTCAATCTCCCCCTTTTTGGTGGATGATGACAACAACACGATTTGCAAGAGATAAGTCAATGAAACCTAGACGGAACTCCCCATGAATGTGTGCCCCACTTTCAAAGCATGGGTCAAAGCATGGGCACACTTTCAGGACTAGACTCCCCCTAGATTTTATAGACTCACCACTCTGAGCACATAATATGAGAGACAACATAACGGATAGATAGCAATAATAACAATAATAATAACCAACGAACGGATAGCAATAAGAGGAGAGCATAAGTCTCACACACAGCAAGAAACCACCACGAACAAGGTTCAACGCTAAAGAGAAACACGAGGAAACGAGAAACCCAACCCATGCAAATCCCGAGACCTATAGAACCCTCTCCCCTTTGGCATCAAGACACCAAAAAGGAAAAGAGCGAAACTAGCGTCCCAAAGCTCAGGCGTCCTCCTCTGACTCCTCGGTCGCATCTGGATCCTCATCAGCAGAGTCTTCATCGTCGTCATGATCAGAGTCCTCCATGGCATGGTCAGCTGCTGCACGCGAGGATGATGGCTGGGGAGGGGCTTCATCATCAGTCCAGGTGCTATGGGTAGAGATCCAACGCTCCTCTGGGGTGATGCTCTTCTCAGAGCCACTCTGAACCTGCATGTTGAGGTGCTTCATCATTGCAATCTGGCGACGCCGTGCAAGCTTCTCATTGACATGTGCCTCATACATCTTCTTCTGGATGTCAGCCTGGAGACAAAAGGTCTTATTCACCTTGGCAGTAAGTTTGGCCACCCACGAAGGCTTGGCCCCTGGCTCCAGCTCAAAGTCCTCATCGTCAGAAGTAGCATAGACATCCTCGGGAGCATGTTCAGGGAAGCGAGGCTCGGCATGCTTCTTCTTCTTAAGGAGCTTGACCTCATGAACAGTGAGGTTGTCCGGAGAAGTGAGGAGCTCTCCAGGACGGCGAACAGCCCACACAGAGTTCAGAAAGCACATGACAAACGGAGCGTAGATTGAGACTTTACGGTAGATGACCATGTTGTACATCTCATGCCACAGCCAATTTGACACATCAAACGTTGCCCCTGTCCCCACCATGGTCTTCATAGCAACCATCAAATCAACCAGATAGCCATGAATCTCATCTTGATTGCCCACCTTGGGCAAGAGCACATTGCGGAACACCCGGTGCATGATGTCATAGACCTTCTCCAAATCCTTGGATTCTCCAATAATCCCACGGCCCCGAATGTACAGAGGGGCAAGCTTCTCCTTAGGCATGGACTCAGGAAAATCATGAGGGTGAATGCCACCCCTTCCTTCCAGACCGGTATCCTCGTACCCAAGAGCATTGCAGAAAGCCCTCCAAGGAACATGAAACAATTCATCGCGACACATGAAGGTGAGAGTGCGCGCATCATCTTCCCCAAAATGAACCGTGGCATAGAACTGATGGACGAGTTGAACATCAAAGTCACAGTTGACTGACATGAGCTTGACAAGATCAAACTCCTCGCAGAGAGCTAGCGCCTCACCAAAATACTCCAAGTTGTTTCTCCAATGGTCAAGATCAATTGTCCACTGCTTGGTATATCTGCTCTTGTTGTGCTCGAAGAGTTCATGAACAATCTGCACTTGCATCTCATTCCGGAACTGAACAGTGGTCCAACGGGGAGCAATGGGAACCTCATACGGATTCTTTGAGCGGAAGGCTTCCCAATCCTTGGCTTTCCAACGATGCAACGGCATAACCACACGTTGCTTAGAAGCTGCAGACTTTTCACGGCGAGCGGGCTTGGTGGGAATCACAACTTCCTCTTCATCATCAGACACAACCGGGTGCAAGGTCCTTCGTGCCCTCTTCTTGGTCTTGCGAGGAGCAGAGCGAGAACTAGAGCCACCTGAGCACACACACGAAAAGAACACACAAAAACCCAACAAGGATGAGAGGATTGCACCCACTAGCAGAAAAGGAACAAGTTGCAACAACAGAGAAGATGGAACAGTGCTTAGTGGTTGATATACTCCGGTTGTACCGGATCTTCCGCCGGTAGTACCGCTCCAGCAGTTGTACCGCCCGTAGGGGCGGTAGTACCGCTCCAGCGGTTGTACCGCCCGTAAGGACGGTAGTACCGCTCCAGCGGTTGTACCGCCCGTAAGGACGGTAGAACCGCTGACAGTGGCACTACCAGGGAAGATAGATCTAACCGAGGCATACGAATCACACAAGTAATATTCCGAATTCTAAGTGCTGCAAACAAGACAGGAGGCTAACAAAGAACTCTTCTAAGCCATAGATCGAACACTAAACGCGGAAAGATAAGTAAAGCCCTAGACAAGGAAGAACCCTAAAAAAATCTAGAGGAAAAGAACATGAGGCATTACCACCATCCATGGGAAGAGATCGGGAGGCCTCCATGGAGAGAATCCACGGAGAGCCAAGGATCCGAAGCGCGAGACGCACTCCAGGGCAGGGGTAGAGATGGCCGGCGGCTAGGGCAAAAAGAAGAGGAACGAGGACGAAGGGAAAAAGACAACCCTTCAGCCCCGTCGAGTATATATAGGCCCGTACACACGCCCCGGTAGAACCGCTAGGGGGAGTGGTTGTACCGCTCGTCTGGTACAGACCGGTGGATGGAGGCGGTACTTCCGGTGCCTGGGAGGCAGCGGTAGTACCGCACGGCATCAACCGGTAGTACCGGACATGGGTTACCGTGGGTTTGTGCGGTGGAACCGCCCAAGCACCGAACGGAGACCCTTGGGACGGCACAACCCGGTACCAGCGGTAGAACCGCTCGTGGTACCGGTTGTACCGCCCGACCACCTAAACCCAAGCCAAGATCAAATGAGTGCAATCCGAAGGGAGGAAGAAGGGGCACAAACAACACCCTAGGGGAGCCTAACACAAAGAGCAAAGACAGAAAGAGAGAAAACAACACAAGAACAACAAGGCTAACTCCAACAACCCGAAGAGAGGATGGTGGCCGAGGCCACCTATGTTTGAGTCAATTGGTATGGCACCGCGAAGAATTATCCTTGGGTCCATGACCAAAACTCGTCTTTGAAGCACAAGTACCATCAAATATGGCTAATGTGAAAGACACGATCAATTTATGCATAATGGGGGGAGGGAGAGTTCATTGAGAGAACAACACTCCCCCTATGTCCATTCCTACACCTAAACTAGACAACAAATTGAGCGTGGTAGGCTGTGCAAGGGTTCAAGCAACATTGCTCGAATCAATGATATTTAGCTCATGCCTTCACTCGCGAAATCTTGCTTCATCCAAGGGCTTCGTGAAGATATCTGCAAGGTTATCATGAGTGTTGACGTAGTTGAGCTCGATCTCTCCTCGCCTAATGTGATCCCGGATGAAGTGATACCGGATCTCAATATGCTTCGTCTTGAAGTGTTGCACCGGGTTGAGAGAGATCTTGATGGCACTTTCATTGTCACACCAAAGAGGCACTTTGTCACAAGTGACACCATAATCCTTTAAAGTTTGCCTCATCCATAAGAGTTGTGCACAACAACTACCGGCCGCAACATACTCTGCTTCGGTGGACGAGAAAGACACACAACTTTGCTTTTTGGAAGACCAACTTACCAAAGAGCAACCAAGGAATTGGCACCCTCCGAAAGAGGACTTCCTATCCACTTTGTCTCCCGCCCAATCGGAATCCGAGTACCCTACAAGCTTGAAGTTTGATCCTCTTGGGTACCATAAGCCAAAGTTTGGGGTATGAGCCAAATATCGAAAGATTCGTTTGACCGCCACATAGTGACTTTCCTTAGGTGCGGCTTGAAACCATGCACAAATTCCCACACTCAACATGATGTCCGGTCTAGATGCACAAAGGTAAAGCAAGGATCCAATCATGGAACGATATACCTTTTGATCCACCACTTTACCATTGGGATCTAAGTCAAGTTGGCACTTGGTGGGCATTGGAGTGGAAGCCGGCTTGACGTTACTTAGCTTGAATCTCTTGAGCATGTCTTGAGTGTATTTGGATTGATTGATGAAGGTTCCTTCTCTTCTTTGCTTCACTTCGAACCCTAGAAAGAACTTCAACTCCCCCATGGAGGACATCTCGAACTTTGAGGTCATGAGAGCGGCAAATTCCTCATTGAACGCTTTGTTAGGAGAACCAAAGATAATATCATCAACATATAATTGGCACACAAACAACTCCCCTTTGACCTTCTTAGTAAAAAGAGTGGGGTCGATTATGTTGGGGAACGTAGTAATTTCAAAAAAATTCCTACGCACACGCAAGATCATGGTGATGCATAGCAACGAGAGGGGAGAGTGTTGTCTACGTACCCTCGTAGACCGCAACGGAAGCGTTGACGCAACGTAGAGGAAGTAGTCGTACGTCTTCCCGATCCGACCGATCCAAGCACCGTTACTCCGGCACCTCCGAGTTCTTAGCACACGTATAGCTCGATGACCCTCCCCGGGCTCCGATCCAGCAAAGCATCGGGGAGGAGTTCCGTCAGCACGACGGCGTGGTGACGATCTTGATGTTCAACCATCGCAAGGCTTCGCCTAAGCACTGCTACAATATGACCGAGGTGGAATATGGTGGAGGGGGGCACCGCACACGACTAAGGAACGATCACGAAGATCAACTTGTGTGTCTATGGGGTGCCCCCTACCCCCGTATATAAAGGAGTGGAGGAGGGGAGGGCCGGCCCTCTCTATGGCGCGCCCTAGGGGAGTCCTACTCCCACCGGGAGTAGGATTCCCCTTTTCCTAGTCCAACTAGGAGTCCTTCCATGTATTAGGAGTAGGAGTCAAGGCAAGGGAAAAGAGGAGAGAAGGAAGGAGGGGGCGCAGCCCTTCCCCCTAGTCCAATTCGGACTAGGCCTTGGGGGGGCGCCCAACCTCTCCTATCTCTTTCCCCTAAAGCCCAATAAGGCCCATATACTCCCCGGCGAATTCCCGTAACTCTCCGGTACTCCGAAAAATACTCGGATCACTCGGAACCTTTCCGATGTCCGAATATAGTCGTCCAATATATCGATTTTTACGTCTCGACCATTTCGAGACTCCTCGTCATGTCCCCGATCTCATCCGGGACTCCGAACTCCTTCGGTACATCAAAACTCATAAACTCATAATATAACTGTCATCGAAACCTTAAGCGTGCGGACCCTACAGTTCGAGAACAATGTAGACATGACCGAGACACGTCTCCGGTCAATAACCAATAGCGGGACCTGGATGCCCATATTGGCTCCTACATATTCTACGAAGATCTTTATCGGTCAGACCGCATAACAACATACGTTGTTCCCTTTGACATCGGTATGTTATTTGCCCGAGATTCGATCGTCGGTATCCAATACCTAGTTCAATCTCGTTACCGGCAAGTCTCTTTACTCGTTCCGTAATACATCATCTCGCAACTAACTCATTAGTTGCAATGCTTGCAAGGCTTATGTGATGTGCATTACCGAGAGGGCCCAGAGATACCTCTCCGACAATCGGAGTGACAAATCCTAATCTCGAAATACGCCAACCCAACATCTACCTTTGGTGACACCTGTAGAGCACCTTTATAATCACCCATTTACGTTGTGACGTTTGGTTGCACACAAAGTGTTCCTCCGGCAAACGGGAGTTGCATAATCTCATAGTCATAGGAACATGTATAAGTCATGAAGAAAGCAATAGCAACATACTAAACGATCGGGTGCTATGCTAATGGAATGGGTCATGTCAATCAGATCATTCATCTAATGATGTGATCCCGTTAATCAAATAACAACTCTTTTGTCCATGGTTAGGAAACATAACCATCTTTAATTAACGAGCTAGTCGAGTAGAGGCATACTAGTGACACTCTGTTTGTCTATGTATTCACACATGTATTATGTTTCCGGTTAATACAATTCTAGCATGAATAATAAACATTTATCATGAAATAAGGAAATAAATAATAACTTTATTATTGCCTCTAGGGCATATTTCCTTCAGATTATCCCAACTTCAAACCCACGGTCTTGTAACAACTCGGTAAGGTGGTCATACCACGCACGTGGGGCTTGTTTAAGGCCATAGAGTGCCTTATCGAGTTGATACACATGATCGGAAAAGTAGGGATCCTCGAACCCGGGGGGTTGCTTGACGTACACCAATTCATTAATGGGACCATTAAGAAACGCACTCTTCACATCCATTTGATGTAACTTAAAGTTATGATGAGAAGCATATGCAATCAACATGCGAATGGATTCAAGACGAGCAACGGGAGCAAAGGTTTCACCGTAGTCGATCCTCGACTTGGGAGTAGCCTTGTGCTACCAAACGAGCCTTGTTGTGAATGATAATCCCATGGGCATCTTGCTTGTTCTTGAATATCCACTTGGTTCCAATGACATTGTGGTTCCCCGTTGGCCTTGGCACCAATCTCCACACTTTGTTGCGCTCGAAGTTGTTGAGTTCTTCGTGCATGGCATTGAGCCAATCCGGATCTTCTAGCGCCTCATAGACCTTGAGGGGTTCCACACAAGAGACAAACGCGTGATGCTCACAATAATTTGCTAATTGTCTACGAGTGCTTACCCCCTTTCTTAAGCTTCCAAGCACATTCGTCATGAGATGATCCTTGGTGGAGAGCTTGGAAGCAACCTTGGCGGCACGACGCTCTAATTCCTCCTCGGTGGTGAGTTGAGGAGCGGTTACTTGATCATCTTGAGCGCCGTCATGAACTTGTTCTTGATCTTGAACTTGCTCGGGGGAGAGAACTTGACCTTGGGCATCACTTGGTGTGTCCACACCGTCTTGAGTATGATCTAGCCCTTGGTCTTGTTCATGAGGTTGAGGGCCTTCACTTTGTTCTTCGGAAGCGTGTGGGCCTTGGGTTGGTGATGGCTCCACTTGAGTGGAGCATTGTCCTTCTCCTTCGGCCACAAGGGGTTCCTCAATGGGTAGGATGAAACCAACACCCATTCTTCTTATGGCTTGAGGAGGAATTTCATCACCTACATCACAAGTGCCACTTTGCTCCACTTGGGAGCCGTTATTCTCATCAAACTCCACGTTACACGTCTCCTCAATAAGTCCCGTGGATTTATTGAGGACACGGTAAGCATGAGAGTTTGTAGCATAACCAACAAATATGCCCTCATAAGCTCTAGCCTCAAATTTACACAACCGAACACCTTTCTTGAGAATGAAACACTTACACCCGAATACCCGGAAGTACTTGAGGTTGGGCTTGTTACCGGTGAGTATCTCATGTGGAGTCTTGTTCAAGCCCTTGCGGAGGTAGAGCCGATTGGATGCATGACACACGGTGTTGATGGCTTCGGCCCAAAAGTTGTACGGAGACTTGAACTCCGCCATCATGGTCCTTGCCGCATCCATCAATGTCCGGTTCTTCCTCTCCGCAACACCGTTTTGTTGAGGGGTGTATGGTGCAGAATATTGATGCTTGATTCCCTCATCACTAAGAAATTCATCCAAGGTGTAGTTCTTGAACTCGGTGCCGTTGTCACTTCTTATTGTCAAGATCTTTGCATTGTGTTGACGTTGTGCTTCATTTGCAAAGTCAATGACGGTTTGTTGGGTCTCGCTCTTCCTCTTGAAGAAATACACCCACGTGTACCTTGAGTAGTCATCCACAATCACCAAGCAATACTTCCTACCTCCAAGACTATCAAAGGATGGAGGCCCAAAGAGATCCATGTGAAGGAGCTCCAAAGGCCTCTTTGAATAAATGATAGTCGTGGGAGGGTGAGCCTTCTCATGTAGCTTTCCTTCGATATAGGCACTGCAAGCACGATCTTTAGCAAAACTAACATTCGTTAGTCCACGGACATGGTCCCCCTTTAGGAGACTTTGCAAAGATCTCATATTGACATGGGCTAAACGGCGATGCCAAAGCCATCCCACATCAACTTTAGCCATTAGGCATGTCGCGGTCTTAGTGGGTCGCTCCGAGAAGTTAATCACATATAGACCGTTCTCGACATGCCCAACAAAGGCTACTTTAAGAGTCTTGCTCCACAAGAGGGCCACGGAATCGATATCAAAGAAAGTGGCAAAGCCCATGATTGCAAGTTGACGAAGGAAAGTAAATTGTATGCAAGGGACTCAACAAGCATGACCTTCTCGATTGCGAGATCATGAGAGATGACAACCTTGCCAAGTCCCAATACCTTAGAAGATGAGGCGTCACCCCACTCGACATTGGTGGGCATAGATGGAGCCTTGTGCACATCCACCACCAAGTCCTTGCTTCCGGTCATATGATTTGTAGCTCCGCTATCGAGCAACCATGATCCACCACCGGAAGCAAACACCTACAAGAGATCAATGCTTGGTTTTAGGTACCCATTTTGTAATGGGTCCTTTGATGTTAGTAACAAGGGTCTTAGGAACCCAAATAGACCATTCAATGTACTCATGAAGAGAACCAACAAATTTGGCATAAACATGCCCATCACTAGCACGGCACAACACATAAGAAGGATTAAAATCGCCGGCTTTGTTGGGAGAGGTGACATTGCCCTTCTTGACTTTGTTCTTCTTCTTCTCCTCGGGGACACTCTCTCCCGCCCTCACAAAGGTTTGCATGAGGGGAGGAGGTCGTTTGGTCTTGTCATTCTTCTTCTTGTTCTTGGAGTCGGGGACATACCCAACCCCTTCCTTCGCCACACCTCCCTTTTGGTTGATCAAGAGATCATTGAGGTTCTTCTTGCCTTGTATGCAAGTCGCAAGGCCTCTCTCAAGTTGCTCCTTCAACTTAGCATTTTCCTCAACAAGATGTATATGCTCACAACACGGATTAGTAGCATTTGCATTATCAATTATAACCATATGAGGAAAAGTTTCTTTCTCCTTAGTTAGCTTCACTTGGAGTTGATCGTGAGACTCCTTGAAACTAGCGTGAATACCCTTCAAGGCCTTGTGGGCCTTGTCAAGTATATCAAACTCCTCTTTGAGTCTAGCAAGATCAACCCCGAGTTTGGCCTTCTCGGAATTTAGCACACGAGAAACAACGAGGGCATGATCATAATCTTTCTCTAACTTAGCATGATCAACGTTGTGTGACTCCTCAAGAGCCAAACGAAGACCACGCTCTTCCTCAAGAGCATTGGAAAGATCCGAAATCTCATCGGCATAGTCACGACTATGCCCTTCCATCTTCGAGATGGTGTCTTCGTGGGCATCGATCATGTCATTGGCCTCACCAAGTTGTTCCAAGAGAGCAACAAAATGCTTCTTGGATTTTCCCTTGAGTTTACCCATAAAGGCCTCAAACTTGTTAACCTCCACATTAGCTCCCTCAACTTCATTAATGCTATCCGTTGGGGAAGGATGATTAATGATGGTAGTTTTGATGTTGGAGGTTACCTTGTTGGTGGCTTTAGCCATGAGGCACTTGGCGGTGATGCTCTCGTTGGGTGAGTCGAAGAGAGACACTCGTGACGTTGTTGCAATGGCGACGGAGGCCATGGAAACCGACTCATCATCTTCATCATCGTCATCATCCTCATTGTACTCTTCTTGCACAACCAAGGCCTTGGGAGGAGTCTTCTTGGTGAAGTGGTTCTTGTTGGGGAACGACTTGGCCTTGTCCTTTCGGATGAGTTTGCCACCATTGTCTTCCCTCTTCTCATACGGGCATTCCGCAACGAAATGACTTACGTTGCCGCAATTGTAGCAAGTCCTTACACGTTGCTTGCCCCTTGTGCCACTCGAGTTGTTTTTGCTAAAGTTGGGCCTCGAGTTTTTCTTGCTCCAAAATTGCCTTGAAGCAAGTGCCATATGTTCATGATATGCATACTTCGTATCTTCGGGGTTGCTCTCCTCTTCTTCCTCTTCTTCTTCTTCCACGGTGAGCTTGGCCTTCAATGCAAGGTTAGGCTTCTTTGCCCGTTGAGAACGGAGCACCGCATTGTCGGCGGTCTTGTCCAAAATGTTCATGGCCACAAACTCATCCAACACTTCGCTTGAGGTCAAAGTGTGGAAGTCCGGTCTTTGACGAATGACGGAGGACATGGCCTTGTGGTAGGGCATCATCGCCTTGAGGAATTTGCGCTTGATCCAATTGTCATCCGTGTCCTTGCTCCCGTGATCTCGTAGTGAGACCGCGAGTTTGGTGACTCTCCGATAGAGCTCACAAGGTTCTTCATCTTCCTTCATTGCAAACTCATCGGCCTCATCTTGTACCACTTCATAGTTGGAGCGTTGAATGCTTGCGCTTCCCCGGTAGAGAGACACGACACAATGCCATGCATCTTTGGCCAAGGCGAAGGGACGAAGATGAGGTAGGTCTTCGGGTGGAATTGCATCTTGAATGATGAAGAGAGCATTCTCATTGAATTGATTGTCCGCGGCTTCTCGAGGAGTGAAGTTGCTTGGATCATGTGGATAGAAACCTTCTTCAATGATTCTCCAAAGGTTAGTGTTCACATGATTTAAATGACATTTAAAGCAGTAAACCCAAGAATCAAAATCCTCATTTTTCACAATCTTAGGGGGAGGACCGGCATGATTCAAATGAGTGGAAGGAACCGGTCCACCATAAACAAGTGGTGGTTCCACATGGGCAAAGATGCCGGTGCCATTCTTGCCACTAGAAGAAGGAGCCTTCTCACTACTAACTTCCCCCTTTTCGGGGTAGCATCCGACACCTTGTTGGCGGGATCCCCCACTTTCAACGGTGCGGTTGATAGTTTAAGCCCCTCAAGAAATTTAGTAAACATGCTTTCAACTTCGGTCTTCATGGAGGTTTTCAATGTCCCCAAGGCTACATTGAACTCCTCACGAGAGACCGAAGTTCCCCCATCGCCCGTAGACGAGATAGGATTCACACCGGAGTGTTCCTCCGCTCCGTCTACGGTATCAACCATACTCTTCGGATGGTAAAGTCCTTAATAAAGAGACGAGGCTCTAATACCAATTGAAAGGATCGATATGGTTGACTAGAGGGGGGGTGAATAGGCAACTAACAATTTTTAGCTTTTCTTTAACAATTTAAACTTTGCATCAAAGTAGGTTGTCTAGATATGCAACTAGGTGAGCAAACTATATGATGCAACGAGGATAGGTACACAAGCAAGCAAGAGATATGAAACAAGTAAGCTTGCTTAAATAGAGGCACGAGATAACCAAGAGTGGAGACGATGGAGACGAGGATGTGTTGCCGAAGTTCCTTCCCTTTGAGGGGAAGTACGTCTCCGTTGGAGCGGTGTGGAGGCACAATTCTCCCCAAGAAGCCACTAGGGCCACCGTATTCTCCTCACGCCCTCACACAATGCGAGATGCCGTGATTCCACTATTAGTGCCCTTGAAGGCGGCGACCGAACCTTTACAAACAAGGTTGGGGCTCTCTCCACAACTTAATTGGAGGCTCCCAACAAGAACCACGAAGCTTCACCACAATGGAATATGGCTCCGAGGTGACCTCAACCATCTAGGGTGCTCAAACACCCAAGAGTAACAAAATCCACACAAGAAAGTATGGGGGAAGCAAATATCCTTTGGTGGAAGTGTAGATCTAGGTCTCCTCCTTCAATCCCTAGCAAATCAACAAGTTTGAGTGGCTAGAGAGAGAGATCGGGCAAGAGAGCTTGAGGGGCTTTAATGGTGGAGTGAGAGAGGTCAAAGATAGGAGTGGTAGGTGGGAGAAGCTCCCTTAAATAGTCACCCCACATTTCCAACCGTTACTGCGTTTTTGCACTGCAGCGGTACAACTGGGACTCGCGGTGTAACAGCAGAACCCTACCAAGCGGTACAATCGGACAGGCGGGCGGTAGTACCGGCTAAGAAAAATAACCGGACTAACCGCCTGGCTACCGCACAACCACCACATCAAAACAGGAGCTTGACCGGTACTTGGGCGGTGCCTGGCCGGAACAACCGCATGGCCTTGAGGTCTTGGGCGGCTAAGTTCTGAGCGGAAGAACCACTCGGAACACCGGTGGTACCGGTCATCGTGGAACGACCGGACCAACCGGGCCACTACCGCCCAAGAACCGCATCAAACCAGAGGCGAGAGCGGTACTTGAGCGGTATATGGACGGAACCACCGCCCCAGCTGTTGCAGAGCATGGTGGCGGTACCACCGCCCGGAGGCAGCGGTACAACCGCTCGAGCAAAAGCTGGTGAGCGACAAGACCCAGCGGTACAACCGCTCCAGAGAGCGGTACAACTGCTGGGCAGAAACAGTGAGCAGGAAAGAGGGGAAGAGGCAAGGAAAACTTCTCTCTCTCACACACACCTGAGGAAGGAAAAGAGAGGGTGACAAGAGTGTACGTGAACTGATTCCCCCAGAGCTTCCTAATGAGGATTCCCTCTTGATAGTACGGGTACTCTACGACCAAAGAAAATAAAAGCGTAGAGGACACGTCTTCGATCTTTTCCTTCGAGAGGCAATAGCAATCCGATGTAAGCCTAAGCATCGAGAACCTGAAACATATAGCACACGATTAGACCACAAAGGGTTGTCATCATCATCCAAAACATAAAGTAGGGAAATGCCCTTTCATCTTCTGAAATCTGAACTGAAGGGGGGTCATGCTCGCGGGAGGGTTTCTCAAGTAGCCAAGCAACACAATAGCGAATCTTTTTTGTGATGGAGAGACAGAGAGAGGGTCTGTGAACAAGCAGCAAGAGCACGGGCGATGGCAGAGAGGAAACCACGGGGAAGCTTCGTCCATACATGGAGCGGGAGGGGAGCCACGTATACCATGTATCTTTGGCAATGCAGTGCTGGGATGCCTAGTCTCTTTGTATTCTTCAAGTATTCAATGCAGTGCTGGGATTTCTCTCGAATCTATGATTCGCCAAGCTATACTTCAAGTATTCTTCATCTTGCATTTCAAAGTGCAATTCTTTCATATCTCATCTTTTGAGATGGTGTTATGTCATTGTCGATAATTTCCCTTCGTGTTTCATGATTCACAAGTTTTCAAAAGTGACATATCTAAATCCATCATTTTCTCTTCGCTCAAGACATCTTTTCAATCCTTCAATCTCTTTATTGGAGTTATATTGAGTCATATTTCACCTAAAGCTTTCCCTAGGGGTTGTTGCTATCTATGGTGCTCATAAATGACCCAAGTTCTTAATTTATCCTCCCGGTGAAATAAGTTTCTAGTCTCCTTGTTGAAATCAATCCAAATCTATTGTTCCCGTTAGTGGCAGAATTTCACCTCATAATTTTGAGACGTTTTCCATAAGCCCACTACAAGCTTATTTGTTTCGTGGTTGGTTTTCCAACAACTCCGTTATAACCTTCTTGGAAGGGTGCCTTCTAAGCTCATTTGTGGCAGGGGTTGTCATTTTTTTCTCCATTTTTTTCTTTCCAACGATCCAACTTCTATTCTTTCGTTCCAGAGGAGGCATGTGTTGGGGAACGTAGTAATTTCAAAATTTCCTACGCACACGCAAGATCATGGTGATGCATAGCAACGAGAGGGGAGAGTGTTGTCTACGTACCCTCGTAGACCGGCAACGGAAGTGTTGACACAACATAGAGGAAGTAGTCGTACGTCTTCCCGATCCGACCGATCCAAGTACCGAACGTACGACACCTCTGAGTTCTGCACACGTTCAACTCGGTGGCGTCCCTCGAGTTCCGATCTAGCAAAACGTTGAGGGAGAATTTCGTCAACACGATGGCGTGATGACGGTGATGATGTTCTACCGATGCAGGGCTTCGCCTAAGCACCGCTACGATATGACCGAGGTGGAATATGGTGGAAGGGGGCACCGCACACGGCTAAGGAACGATCATGAGGATCAACTTGTGTGTCATGGGGTGCCCCCTTGCCTCAGTATATAAAGGAGGGAGAGGGGGAGGTGCGGCCGGCCCTATGGGTGCGCCTGGAGGAGTCCTACTCCAACCGGGAGTAGGACTCCCCCCTCTTGCCTTGTTGGAAAAGGAAGGAGGAAGGAAGAAAGAGGAAAGGGGGGCGCCGCCCACCCCCCTTTCCTTGTCCTATTCGGACTAGGGGGGAGGGGGCGCGGCCTGCCCTGGCCGTCCCTCCTCTTCTCCCTTATGGCCCATGTAGGCCCAATAACCCTCGGGGGGGTCCGGTAACCCCCCGGTACTCCGCTAAAATCCCGATTTCACCTGGAACGTTTCCGATATCCAAATATAGGCTTCCAATATATCAATCTTTATGTCTCGACCATTTTGAGACTCCTCGTCATGTCCGTGATCACATCCGGGACTCCGAACAACCTTCGGTACATCAAAACACAAAAACCCTAATTACGATCGTCACCGAACTTTAAACGTGCGGACCCTACGGGTTCGAGAACTATGTAGACATGACCGAGACACGTCTCCGGTCAATAACCAATAGCGGAACCTAGATGCTCATATGGGCTCCTACATATTCTACGAAGATCTTTATCGGTCAGACCGCATAACAACATACGTTGTTCCCTTTGTCATCGGTATGTTACTTGCCCGAGATTCGATCGTCGGTATCTCAATACCTAGTTCAATCTCATTACCGGCAAGTCTCTTTACTCGTTCCGTAATACATCATCCTACAACTAACTTATTAGTTGCGATGCTTGCAAGGCTTGAGTGATGTGCATTACCGAGAGGGCCCAGAGATACCTCTCCGACAATCGGAGTGACAAATCCTAATCTCGAAATACGCCAACCCAACAAGTACCTTCGGAGACACCTGTAGAGCACCTTTATAATCACCTAGTTATGTTGTGACGTTTGGTAGCACACAAAGTGTTCCTCCGGTAAACGGGATTTGCATAATCTCATAGTCATAGGAACATGTATAAGTTATGAAGAAAGCAATAGCAACAAACTAAAAGATCAAGTGCTAAGCTAACAGAATGGGTCAAGTCAATCACATCATTCTCCTAATGATGTGATCCCGTTAATCAAATGACAACTCATGTCTATGGTTAGGAAACATAACCATCTTTGATTAACGAGCTAGTCAAGTAGAGGCATACTAGTGACTCTCTGGTTTTTGTCTATGTATTCACACATGTATTATGTTTCCGGTTAATACAATTCTAGCATGAATAATAAACATTTATCATGATATAAGGAAATAAATAATAACTTTATTATTGCCTCTAGGGCATATTTCCTTCAGCATGGGGATGTTGCTCTCTTCACCCATCATCTCATTTTTATGAAGATCAGGTTCTTTCGTTTGCTTATCCATTCAACCGGAGTGTCGTGTCCTTCATTCAAGTTCTCTCATCTTATCAAGTTTTGCCTCCCTTCTCAACCAGAGTGATGTCTGAAATCTTTCTTACCCCTTGTGCCATTTTTTCAATAGTTCCGGAGGCAGTGTGTTGTTGATTTCATCAAGTATCCTCTCACCTTGTCAAGATCATAAATCAATTCCTTCCATTTATAATCGAAGTGCTGCCCAAATTATATCATTCTTGTTCCTTCTCTATCTTGTTTTAACCGGAGTGTTGTCGTAATTGATCTTTATCGTTCCTTGTACATCTTGTTTCAACCGGAGTGCTTGCATGTACTTCTTGTCCTTTGTAACCTTTTTCTCACTAGTGCAGAACCGGGCAATAGCACCAGTTCGTAAGGCCCTTTAGTGTCGGTTCGGTAACCGGCACTAAAGTGTGGGCACTAAAGGCCTCCCCCTTTAGTACCAGTTCAGCACACACCGGTGCTAAAGGGCAACCACGTGGCACGAGCCAGCTCCGTGGGCGCGTAGGACATTACTACCGGTTGGTAACACCAACCGGTACTAAATGTTTGGGTGTGTTTTGGTTTTATTTTTATTTTTACTTTAATTTTGTGTTTTCAATTTAATTTAGTGATTGTTTTACATTATAATGAGTTGTTAAATCATTAGGTGAATGTACCGCAGATTAGTTTGACTGGATGCATGTGGATCCTAGCTAAGTCATCAAGTATATGTCATATCCATATTATATATACTTGATCACCTAATTAAGTGATCGAGGTAATATGGATATGGCATATACTTGATCACTTAGCTAGGATCCATCCAGTTGAAACTAATATGCAGTTTCTTTCATAAATGATATAATAACTCATCATCATCATCATATTAATATAAAAACTCTTGCATCATATATATCATCACCAACAACAGTTTTCATAGCTAGCTAAAAATCATCATATAATAGTCGTCTCATTACCACTACTTAATCATCATATAGTCATTACCGCTATCTAATCACCACCAACACTAGCTTAAAGAAGAAACATTCACTTGTACCAGAAGCAAAGATATCATCGAGTTCAACATGGTAATGATATTATAAGCGTTCATAACACCACAAAAGCAAACCACTCTTTGAGATTAAGTTCAGGACGAAGAACACGGACATGAGAGGACAAATACTAAGAGCATGAACTAGCTAATTAATCACTCCTGCTGCTCTCTCTCAGGTAAAATAGCATAGAACATGTATAGTTTTCCTGATTCATCATATTGGAGCATGCAGATGAACCTGTCTCCTAATCGTGGGTTGCGCTTCTGATTGCTGCCCCCTAGTATTTCTCTATGATCGTTCACAATTTTGCTCCAGTCTTTTACTATTAAGCATTCCTCGCTATTAGAAATCCTGAATGCACTAAAGTGCATTGTAGGATATCTTGGCCGTAAGCTAACAATATTCATGGTACCTTTAGTCTCGATCCAATCAGGCACAACATTCATCGGGAGTCCCTGTTGAAGAACATCGTATAGTAACATACTCAGCAATGAAGTTTAGCTTAAAAAATAATGTATGCAAAAGATGCACTGAGGAGAAATAGTAGAAATCTTACCATCTTTCCTAAATATATGTGACCGTAATTCAGTACGAACACTATTGGTCGCACGTTTTGAGTACTAACATTTCTAAGTGCAGGAAAAAAATTTGTCTTGACAGCATCAAGATCCTCAATCCATGAAACATAATGACTTGTCTCCTCGCAGTTTAGTTCAGCCTCGGGACAGTGGACGGTCCTGTCTACCAAGCATAGGACATGTTTGCTTGATTGGAAATAAGCTGTCAATATAAATTGAGATCTATTAATTATTCAACTAGTTCAAATAATATCATATCGAAGACATAAATATGGTTGAGAAACTCACATAATGGTAGAACTGGAGGCGTCTGCACATCGACCCAGATGTCTCTATTACCTTCAATATCATCTTCCGGACGAATATCAATGGTGATAACCATATCAGGCTCAAATGCATAAGCCTTGCATAGTGCTTGCCAAGTTTTGCATTCAAAATAGGTGTATGTGTCTGCATTGTATAATTTAACGTTGAAGGTATAACCATGCTCGGTCTTCAAGTAAACTCTTTTTACCTCCATAGTTTCGTTAGGACTGAAACATATCTTATCCAAGACAAAAATTCTTGCATGGCAGGGGATACGCTAGTAGAATAGTGAAAAATTATAATTAAAAGTTGAAGCAAATGAAGCATAAGTCATGCTTAATTACGAAAAAAGACTTGTCGTAGTGACTTACTGTATCCACTTCGAAGTTCTCATCCAGCTTGATGCTGAAGCGTCTATCACCAACTAGAAAATTTCTGCCGCACAGGCCGCGCTGGTCTTTGCAGTATTCGCACATAATGAAATAATGTTCGTCGTCAGACAACATTCCTATGTTCATAGGAGAAACATTAAACACTTATTAGTTCTATTAATTCAACTAATTCAGTTAATTCAACTAGTTCAACTAATTAATTGAACTAATTCAACTAAGCACTTACGAAAAATATACCTAAATAAAGTAGCTCAACTAATTCAACTAACTAGTTCAACTAATTAATTCAACTAATTCAACTAAACTAGTTCTATTAATTTTCTTACTAAAAATAAGGTAGCTAGTTCTATATAATAAAATGTTAATTAGATAATGAAATCTCATATAACTAAATTAAATATATATCTAACATATAATTTATATCTAATTCATCTAACATTTGACATTAATATCTAACATATGTTCATATATAGGTGAAACATTAAACACTTACTAGTTCTATTAATTCAACTAAATAAACTAGTTCTATTAATTCAACTAAGCATTTACTAAAAATAAACTAGTTCTATTAATTTCTTACTAAAATAAAGTAGGTAGTTCTATATAGTAATATTTTGATTAGATCATCAAATCTCATATACCTAAATTTTCTTACTAAAAATAACTAGTTCTATTAATTCAACTAATTCAACTAAGAAATTACTAAAAATAAACTAGTTCTATTAATTTTCTTACTAAAATATATAAAGTAGCTATATATAGTAATATTTTAATTAGATTATCAAATATCATATACCTAAATTTTCTTACTAAAAATAAACTAGTACTAATTCAACTAGCTAGTTCAACTAAGCATTTACTAAAAATAAACTAGTTATATTAATTCAATTAGTTCAAATAATCTCATATACCTAATTAATTAATATCTAGCTAATTCATCTAACAATTGACATTAATATTTAACTTCTCTATCTAATTCATCTAACAATTGACATTAATATTTAACTTCTCTATCTAATTCATCTAACATTCTTATCTAGGTAATTCATTTATATAAAAAACATTTATATATAACTGACATTTATATATAACTGACATTTCTAATATTTCTATAACTAAAAACAGAAAAAAAAATTCTAACATTTCTATAAATAAAAAACATAAAAATTTCTATAACTAAATAACTAAAAAACAATGTGTGTGTGTGGACATGGCGGCCGGGGCAGGATCTCACCGGCGAGGCGAGGCGACGGGGGCGGCGACGGGGACGGCGACGGGCGGCGCCGACGGGGATGGTGACGACGAGGATGGCGACGACGGGGATGGGGACGGGGTGGCGACAACGGGGACGGGGACGGGCCGGGCGGGGACGACGGGACGACGGGGCAGGGCGCGGGGACGGGGACGGCCGGGGCGGTGACGACGGGGACGGGGCGGCGACGGGGGCGGCGATGAGGGGTGGCGAAGGGGGCGTCGAAGGGGGCAGCGGGCGACGGGACAGAGGAGAAGAAGCAGATGAGAAACTGAATGTTTTGAAGTGTTTTCTTATATAGGATGGGCCTTTAGTACCGGTTGGAGCCACCAACCGGTACTAAAGGCCAACTTTGGCCAGGCCAAGAGGCGGGAAAAGCAACCTTTAGTACCGGTTGGAGTCACCAACCGGTACTAAAGACCATCCTTTAGTACCGGTTGGAGCCACCAACCGGTACTAAAGGTTGTGCGCTGCCACCCGCGGTGCACAAAGTTTAGTCCCACCTCGCCGGACGAAGGGCAGCCGCACTGGTCTATAAAGCAGGCTTTTGGGCCTAACTACGGCGCGCTGCCCTATGAGTCTGCTGGGCCTTGTGGGCCTGAAATTGCACGCCCGTGGTCTAGCAGGCCCACAGGGCAGCGCCCCAAATTTTTATATATAATTTTTTTTCTATTCTACTTTATTTTTTCTTCTATTTATTTCTGAGTAGTTTTTCTCTTTCTGCTATATTTATTTTCTTCTATTTATTTCTGAGTAGTTTTTATATAGTTTTTTTCTTTTCTGCTATAGTTTTTTCTTTTCTGCTATAGTTTTTTTCTTTTCTGCTTTATTTATTTTCTTCTATTCATTTATTTTTATATACCACGCCAAGTTGATGGTTGAAAGTTGATGGCGTGGCTTTCAATGCTGCATACTGAACGCAAAAGAAGTCTGGAGTTATAATAAGTTTAAAAAAATGAAGTGCCACTGTAACAGATGAGTTCTCGTCCAAAACCCTGATACTCCGAAAGAGATTGTCCAGTTTGTACACGAAGTGCGTCCAGTTTTTGCCGTGACCCTCTCTACTCTTTCGCACATGCTATGCGGGTGAAATGATGATACCATGCCAAGTTTCAACATTTTCACAGTTCATTTTGTAGTGATTTTCAATTTCACGGTCATTTAGCTCTCTAAACAATTAGGTAAATGACTGAAAAATAGCAAATGATGTCAGAACATGTTGGAAATTGATGACGTCACTTTGAATGCTGCATACTAAACGCAAAAGAAGTCTGAAGTTCAAATAAGTTTAAAAAACATTGAAGTGCCCATGTAACAAATGAGTTCTCGTCCGAAACCCTGATTCTCCAAAAGAGATTGTCCAGTTTGTACACGAAGTGCGTCCAGTTTTTGCCGTGACCCTCTCTACTCTTTCGCACATGCTATGCGGGTGAAATGATGATACCATGTCAAGTTTCAACATTTTCACAGTTCATTTTGTAGTGATTTTAAATTTCACGGTCATTTAGCTCTCTAAACAATTAGGTAAATGACTGAAAAACAACAAATGATGTCAGAACATGTTGGAAATTGATGACGTCGCTTTGAATGATGCATACTGAACACAGAAGAATTCCGGAGTCCAAATAAGTTTAAAAAACATTGAAGTGCCCATGTAACAGATGAGTTCTCGTCCGAAACCCTGATACTTCGAAAGAGATTGTCCAGTTTGTACACGAAGTGCGTCCAGTTTTTGCCGTGACCCTCTCTACTCTTTCGCACATGCTATGCGGGTGAAATGATGATACCATGCCAAGTTTCAACATTTTCACAGTTCATTTTGTAGTGTTTTTCAATTTCACGGTCATTTAGCTCTCTAAACAATTAGGTAAATGACTGAAAAACAGCAAATGATGTCAGAACATGTTGGAAATTGATGAGGCCGCTTTGAATGCTGCATACTGAACGCAAAAGAAGTCTGGAGTTCAAATAAGTTTAAAAAATATTGAAGTGCCCATGTAACAGATGAGTTCTCGTCCGAAACCCTGATACTCCGAAAGAGATTGTCCAGTTTGTACACGAAGTGTGTCCAGTTTTTGTCGTGACCCTCTCTACTCTTTCGCACATGCTATGCGGGTGAAATGATGATACCATGCCAAGTTTCAACATTTTCACAGTTTATTTTTTAGTGATTTTCAATTTCACGGTCATTTAGCTCTCTAAACAATTAGGTAACTGACTGAAAAACAACAAATGATGTCAGAACATGTTGGAAATTGATGACGTTGTTTTGAATGCTGCATACTGAACACACAAGAAGTCCGAGTCCAAATAAGTTATTAAAAATAAAAAAGAGGTGCAATGCTGGTTAATTTGCTTCAAGCCTTTCGGAATAGTGTAGACGGCACTGCACATAGCTCAGTGCAATCTATGCTATTCCGAAAGGCTTGAAGCTAATCAACGTGCAGGTGAGCATTACACCTCTTCGTCATTGTCTCTGCACTCACGGCTTATAAACCGCTCATACTGCCTCTCCCTTGGCGAGGTGGGACTAAAAATCAGCTTAATAAGAAACTCTAGTACCGGTTCATGCCATGAACCGGTACTAAAGGTCTTCGTGGGGGCCCCAGCCTGACCACAGCCGCACTGGCCTCATTAGTACCGGTTCGTGGCATGTACCGGTACTAAAGGTTGCCCACGAACCGGTACTAATGATGTCCGCCCACCTAGCCGTTGGAACCGGCACTAATGGTCACATTAGTGCCGACTCAAATTCAAACCGGCACTAATGTGCTTCACATTTGACCCTTTTTCTACTAGTGTCTTGTGTCTTTCAACCTACAAGGTTCTAGTAAGGTTCCTTGTTCCTATTTTCTAACGGAGTGTTTTCAACTTTGTTCATCTTCATTGTATTATTTCTTTCAATTTGTTCAACTTCGCAAGGTTCTTTGGTTTCACTCTTTTGGTCAAAGAAGCAACTTAGTTTTACCTCTTCTCTTCCTCTTCCGTTTCTCTCCGGTGCCATCCTTAGATCTCGGGACGAGATCCTCTTGTAGTGGTGGAGTGTTGTGACGCCCCGAGACCGTTGCGCTAGGTGTCTTCCAGTTATTCACGGTTGTTGCCTTGTCATTCGTTTGCGTGCTGCATCTTCGCCATGTCATCATGTGCATTGCATCATCATGTTTTCAAAACTTGCATCCGTCCCGGCCTCCCCGTTCCTACCGTTGTCCGTTCTGAACCAAGACACACTTGCACGCGCCCGCTGCACGTCCGAAATATTATCTTGTAAGTGGCCAGAAAATGTTCTCGGAATGGGTTGAAAGTTGGCGTGCGGTCTTATTATAGTGTAGATAGACCGTCTGTCAAATTTCATCGCATTCGGAGTTCGTTTGATGCCCCAACGGATAACTATAGCGACACTATAGTCGGTCAAATCGTCGGACGTTTTCGGTCTCCGAAAACTGTTGCCGGGCTTTCCCTCTCTTTCCTCCCTAGACCGTCTACACAGTCCACTACCTACCGCCAGGTCCAACCTAACCTCTCTCGTCAGCCCGCGGCCCTCCTCGTGCGCGCGTCCGAAAGCTGTCCTGAACCCGACCCGGATTGTCGCTACCGTTGTGTCCGGATCAGCCCCAAACATCTACAAAACATATCTGTTTTTCTTTTTGGACTCCCTACCTATTTTTTCGCGACCGTACGATTTCGATCGGAGGGACGAGCTAGCTCCTACCAAAAATCCACTGACTATATATTCGATCTAACCCTAAATTTTAGGCGAGTTGTCCCATCTTTCCCTCACCCGCCCTCGCCACGCTCCCGCATCCACCTCGGGATCCTCCCAGATCGGATCAAACCAATTGACCAGCGCCACATCGCCTCCTCCTCCATCCTCTGTTGCTCCCTTGCTCGACCCCCTGCATCTCGTGCCTTCCCGCGCCGGCAAGCGAGTCCCCCACGCAGAGCGATGGATCCGCCAGAGACCCTGCCTCGTGCGCCCGCGCAAGGAGACGAGCGCTCTCCTTCCCGAGCTTTCCTTCTCTCGCGCCTGCTCGCCAGAGTCCTGCTCAGGCCGGACTGCAACCTCCATGGAGCGCCGCCCTGCTCCAGCCGAAGCTCCCTGCAGCCTCGCGCGCCCAAGGCCCCGAGCAGGAGCGTCGTCCTTGTCTCCTCGCGACCTCGAGCATGTCCTCGCTCGCGCCTCCTCTGCTTCCCGAGGCCGAGCCGCCCCGTGCCCGCAACCCTGTGTCGCCTTCTCCCCGTGTTGCCTCGCCGGTCACTGCTGCTACCTCCGGTGAGCCGCCCGATCTCGTTGCCCTCTCCTTTCTCCCTGTCTCTCCTCTCTGAACTCTCTCGTTCTCTGTTTTTCTTCACAGGAACGCATCCTCGACGCCGGTCCTCGTCCACAGCACCTCGGCGCCGCTGCGCTCCGTTTTCGACCCGATCTGGCCGAGATCGGTCCGGCCTGCGTCAGATCCCGGCGTCCCCAGCTTTCCTGCTGTGCCGCCAAGCCCTCATCGCCGGCCTCCCCTGCTTCTGTGTGCGGGGACGACGACCAGCGCCAGTCCTGCTCCTGCCTCTGTTCGAGAGGAGGAGACTGCAGTCGCGACGGCCTTCGTTGACCGCTCCCCTCATCCTCTGCCTCCACATGGACCGAGCGGCCTCCCCTGCTCGCGTGGGCTGCGCCCCTCTCCAAGGCCTCAAGGCCCGAGGTGTTGAGCGCCTCATTCCTCTTTTGTGCAGCCCAGTTTTAGATGCGGCCCGTGAATGTTTTTTTCCAGTCTCTGCGAATTTAACATTATCCAGAAAACTGCATATTTTCAGAAAAACCCTTACTGTTCATGCATTTAATAACTAAAGAACTGTGCATCATATGTAAATATTTTATATATGAAAAATGCTTAGTTTTTCATATAGTTTCATAATATCCAACTTTCATGAATGTTTGAAATGTTTAAAGTGTTGTTTGTTTAAATTTCCCATATTGCCATGTTAAAATGATTTATTTCATATAATTAAATAACCGTAGCTCCAAACTTAACAAACTTTATATGTAAATGGGGTGGAATAATGCCTAGTTTAACATGGTGGCATCACTTTGCATGTTTAATAACTCTAAAATATGGTTTATGCCATGACAGTACCAAATCTAAAATATGCACATGAGGATTCTCCGGACTTGTTGTTTGTTATTCCGGCCTCATTTAAACTTGCCTAGATAGGTAGTTTTCATTTGCTTCACCTCTTGCCATGTTAACCAACATTTAATATTGTTGAGTACCTAACCGGGAGTGAATTAAATAATTAATGTGGTGTTTCGTCAATATGCAACTCGTTGCATATTCAGCTCCACTTAACTTGTAGGATTGTTTGTGCATTTTGTCATGCCATGCTTATGTAAACCGGACATGCATCATACTTGGTTGTGCATCATGCCATGTTATGTGATGGTTGTTTACTATGTTGTTTGCTTCTTTCCTGGTTGCTTCTCTCGTTAGTTTCGGTTCCGTTCCGGAGTTGTGAGGATTCGTTCGACTACGTCTGTTTGTCTTCTTCATGAACTCGTTCTTCTTCCTTGCGGGATCTCACGCAAGATGACCATACCATCGAAATCACGTCTATCTTTGCTTGCTAGTTGCTCGCTCTATTGATATGTCGTGCTACTTACCACTTGCTTATCATGCCTCCCTATTGCCATGTCAAGCCTCTAACCCACCTTTCCTAGCAAACCGTTGTTTGGCTGTGTTACCGCTTTTGCCCAGCCCCTCTTATAGCATTGCTAGTTTAAGGTGAAGATTAAGTTTGTTCCTTGTTGGAACATGGATATGTTTGGGATATCACAATATCTCTTATTTAATTAATGCATCTATATACTTGGTAAAGGGTGGAATGTTCGGCCTTATGCCTGGTGTTTTGTTCCGCTCTTGCCACCCTAGTTTCCGTCATACCAGTGTTATGTTCCTTGATTTTGAGTTCCTTATGCGGTTGGGTGTTATGGAAATCCCTTGGCAGTTCGCTTTGAATAAAACTCCTCCAGCAAGGCCCAACCTTGGTTTTACCATTTTCCTCACCTAGCCTTTTTCCCCTGGGTTTCCGGAGCCCGAGGGTCATCTTTATTTTAACCACCCCCCCTCCCCCCCGGGCCAGTGCTTCTCTAAGTGTTGGTCCAACCTGAGCAATGTCCGGCGCCCCCTGGGCAACTATGGTCTATGCCAACCCGACGTCTGGCTCATCCGGTGTGCCCTGAGAACGAGATATGTGCAGCTCCAATTCGGATTTGTCGGCACAGCGGGCGGTCTTGCTGGTCTTGTTTTACCATTGTCGAAATGTCTTGTAACCGAGATTCCGAGACTGATCGGGTCTTCCCGAGAGAAGGAATATCCTTCGTTGATTGTGAGAGCTTGTGATGGGCTAAGTTGGGACACCCCTGCAGGGTTTGAACTTTCGAAAGTCGTGCCCACGGTTATGTGGCAGATGGGAATTTGTTAATGTCCGGTTGTAGAGAACTTGACACTTAACTTAATTAAAATGCAACAACCGCGTGTGTAGCCGTGATGGTCTCTTCTCGGCGGAGTGCGGAAAGTGAACACGGTTCTTGTGTTATGCTTGAACGTAAGTAGTTTCAGGATCACTTATTGATCACTTTTAGCTTCTCGACCGTTGCATTGCTTCTGTTCTCGCTCTTATTTTCGTAAGTTAGCCACCATATATGCTTAGTGCTTGCTGCAGCTCCACCTCACTACCCTTTCCTACCCATAAGCTTAAATAGTCTTGATCTCGCGGGTGTGGGATTGCTGAGTCCTCGTGACTCACAGATACTTCCAAACAGTTGCAGGTGCCGATGATACCAGTGCAGATGACGCAACCGAGCTCAAGTGGGAGCTCGATGAAGATCTTGATCATTGTTTTGTTTCGTTTCCTGTTGATCAGTAGTGGAGCCCAGTTGGGACGATCGGGGATCTAGCATTTGGGGTTGTCTTCTTTTATTTTGGTTCCGTAATCGGACCTTGGTTGTATTCCGGATGATGTATGTTTAACTTGTATTTGTGTGAAGTGGCGATTATAAGCCAACTCTTTATCTCTTTTCTTATTCAGTACATGGGATTGTGTGAAGATTACCCCTCTTGCGACAAACCTACCATGCGGCTATGCCTCTAAGTCGTGCCCCGACATGTGGGGGATATAGCCGCATTGTGGGTATTACACCATCTCACTTGGATAAAGCAAATTAACCTAGCTCGGTTGCTCGCTGCCAAGTTTTAGCAGGCAGGCGCGATTGCTTTGCATAGGCTTGTTTTGTTGAGCGGGCATAAGAAAGAGAGATCGATAGATGATGGAGACGCGTTGGTCATTGTCACGAGCCATCATCATCCTTTTTCTGCTTTTGACCTTTTCTCTTTTTGAGACAGAAAACCATGTTGAGCTTTGGAGCCTAACCTCTCGTACCTCCGGGGGAAACCCTAGATCAAGTGATCGGATGTTGGCAGCATTCATGTGTTGTAACCCCCTTTGGGGCGGCATTTTTGGAGGTGCACTCAGCTTCGCGGGACCAGCGGACGGCCTCTTTGGTGGAGCGGTGCTTCATCCTACACATTGATGGCGACGGATCTTGACGGCGTGGTGCAGTGCAGATTCGGAGTTCGATGTGTGAGGATGGACTCGCACAGGAGGACGACCCTATCTGGCATCATGGTGGCGTCGATGGCAGAGAGACCTGGCACGGTAGGTGCAATAGTACAACTCTGAAGATAGACTCGTGGCAGGTGGCTGCGGCAGCCTTATACCCAGCAGGCGTCCTGGTTGAGGAGTGCGCCGAACTGGTAGGTGCCCCATACTGGGCAGGCGTCCTGGTTGGGACCTCAGGTCTTAGATGTTTAGGTTTGGCTGCGATGTCTGTTTGGTATTAGGCCCAGGCTATCAACGCCCCTTCATCAATTGGATAAGTGTAGCGACAGTTGTTGCTTAGACGGTGACTTTAGTCTTGCTGTTGTATGACTTTATAAGGCCTTGAGAGAATAATTAATAAAATGGATGCAGAGGTCGGGGGTCATCCTCCTTTTTTAAAAAGAAAAAAAGAAACAGGCCAAAATGTGACAGTGCAGTGACATGCATGCAGTCACTAGCATGGTGCAATGACATACTTCCATGCAATATACTCCCTCCATTTCTAAATATAAGTCTGTGTAGAGATTCCACTATAGACCACATACGGATGTATATAGATACATTTTAGAGTATAGATTCACTTATTTTGCTCTGTATGTAGTCTATAATGAAATCTCTAGAAAGACTTATATTTAGAAACGGAGGGAGTATACATCAGTTACGAGTAACTAGTATACCACTGTAACTATCAGGCACGTAGTTTAACACGAGGCCATCAAGGCCAAAAATAAGTTACTGCTGAATGGATCATCAAAACCCAATATACTTGTACGCAATGTAACTCTAAATTAGGATTGTGCTTTGTACGGCCCGGCTAACGACGTCCAAGTAAAAAAAACACTAGTCAAAAGATGGTATGCTGCTTGAGTACTACCTAGTAGAAATCACACTAGTTGAAAAGTTTTTCCTTTGCGGGCACTAGTTGAAAAGTTACTGTGCTCTGTGCGGCTAGAATGAGCTAGGTAGCTACTAGTGGTGGGAGCAATGCAGGCAGGAAGCTTCCCGGTTGTTTCCTCTGCTCATCGATCGTCACTGGCTCACTGCCCTGCCCATGAGATGAGATGAGATGAGATCATCACACCATCATGTTCACAAACCGGAGACTGGACTCGGCTCTCCCTCCCTCGCAATGGATCAGAGGATAGCAGCTGCGTTGCAAGGCTACATAAACAGAGCACCTCCAAGACGCCTTGAGAAGCAAGCACACCAAGCCATAGCCATTCGAGCAGCGACGGTGAGTCCCCTCCCCCTCCGTCCCTCCCATCCGAGCAGACGCCTTGAGAAATCTTTCTTCCTCTGCATCTTCTCACTGAAATATTTCTTCTTGTTTCTCTTGCAAACAGAAAACGGAACAAGGAACTAACCGTGCATTGCTAGCAGCTGGACTTGGAGTTGATCCTTCCACCATCGCCATGGACGGCAACAAGACCCGTGATCCGCTGCTTGCGACCGTGGCCACCAAGACCATCCCGGCTGCCGTCCGGCGGGCCAGCGGATGGGCGCTCTTCACCGCCTGCGGCACCCTCGCGTCCTTCGCCTTGGGCCACGCGGTCACCTACGCACTCGGCCAGCATGTTGGTCTGGGCGCAGTCCTCCTTCTTCCTGCGGTGCGCCCAGTGGACGGACGCGGAGGCCGACGAGGAGAGCGCGCTCTGGTTCGGGATGCTCTGCTGCGCCCTACTCCAGGCTCCCGTGCCGCCGCCGCTGGGTCCGCCGCGCCCTCGCCTACCTCGCGCTCGTGGTCACCATCGTTGGCCACTGCATGTACGCCGTCCACGTCCACCTCATCCTGGCCGCCGACACAGGATACGTCTCCGCTAGGATCTTGGGCACGGCGGACATGGTCATCTTCGCGGGGGGCGACCTCCTCTGCTTCCTGGGCCTCCTCCTCGGAGGTGACAAGTGATGAGCAGCAGTGCGTAGGCAGCCGATCGATTAGCTGCAGAGGATCATGTCCATGGATCAGTTCGTTCATGAGGTGCTACTGATCAAGTGGTGGAATAAGAAAGTAGAGTATGCATTAATTATGGATCGATAGTGTAGTATTTGTGTAATGTGGGCTATATAATTAGCCTGAGTTGTATGATGTATATATTGGACCTTTTCATTTCCATGCAGTGCAGTATGATTATCAGGCTTTACATGTTCCGGCTTCGGTATAATTCATGTTGGTGAAACTGTTACTGCTGCTGTTCGGTGCAAGTACAAAATAGTGCACTGATGTTGGTGAAACTGTTACTGCTGTAATGTGGGCTGTATTTTTTTTAGAAAAGGAGGACGATCCCCGGTCTCTGCATCTGGGCGATGCATACGGCCATTTTATTAATTATTGACACAAGACCGTACAGAGTCATACAACACTAAGTCTAAAGCCACCAAAACAAGCAACAACTGTCGCTATCCCTATCCAGTTGATGTAGGGGCGCTGAAAGTCTGGGCCTAATACCAAACAGACCATGCAGCCAAACCTAAACATCTAAAGACTTGAGGTCCCACCCAGGACGCCTGCCTGGTATGGGCTCCCACCAGTCCGGCGTGCTTCTCAACCAGGACCCCTGCCGGGTATGAGGCCGCCGCAGCCGCCTGCCACCAATCCATCTTCAGAGCTGTACTGTTGCACCGACCTTGCCAGGCCTATCTGCCATCAACGCCACCGTGACGCCAGACAGCTTCCACCTCCTGCACGAGTCCATCTCCGCGCATCAGACGCCGAGTCTCCACGGCGCCACGCCGCCGAGATCCGCCACCATCAATGTGTAAGATGAAGCACCGCTCCACCAAAGTCACCGTCCTCTAGTCCCTCGAGCCCGTGTGCACCTCCAAGAATGACGCCCCCAGGGAGGAAACGACACCAGAGAGCCGCCGTCATCCGATCTACTGATCTAGGGTTTCCCCCGGAGGTAGCAGAGAGTGGCCTTGAACTTCTCCACGACGATGCCTCCAGGAAGGGAACGACGCAGAAGCGTCGCCATCGCCGGCCTTGGCAATCGCCAATAGCAGGTTTTCACCCGGATTTGATCGAAGACCTCCATGCCTCGTGCACGGGTCGCCAAACCGCCGGGCACGCACCACCGGAACCACGAGCCGTCGGCCGACCCCAAAGCGTTGCCGCCGCGAGGTCAGCTTTGGCTGGGGCGCCGGCAGCCATCCCCGACCCCCGGCCCATCCCACAAGAGGAGGGGAAGGCCGAGGCCGCCACCGCCCGCAGGCCGCCCCAACCGGATCTGGACCGAGCCGCCGCCGTCACCACACCAGCCGAGCACCACCGAGGAGCAGCCCATCACGCCACCCGCACACCCGCGCGCCCTGCGCCGATGAGGGGCCGCGCCGCGGCGCCCCGCGAGAACGCCGTGACCAGATCCAGGTCGGCCGGCCCGCGCCAGCCCTCCCGAACGAGGCGATGAAGACGCCCCGCCGCCGTCGGCGCCGACCGGGCTTCGCCCGGGCGCGCCCTCTGGCGGCGGCGGGAGGAGGAGGAGGAGAGGAGAGGTGGAGAGGCGGCCGGCGGCTAGGGCTCCTCCCCTGCCGCCCGCGGGAGCGCCAGAGGAGGTTACCTATACTAAATTTAATATCATGAGAAAGCAAATTTATTAATGGCCACTTCGGTGCAAGTACAACACAGTGCACTGGAAAGCACGATAATGTTTATTTTTGGTTCGATAAATGTTGTTATGTGTACCTAGCTAGTACATCAAAGCATCTAGAAAATCTTTTGAAATCCCAATTTTTTTTTAGAAAATAAATGCTAAAAAGGTGATTTAATTTCTTAACACACACTAGGCATGTTTGGAACAAGATATGCCTGTGATTCACAAGTTATTAATGGCCCCGGAATTGGCAGTATATACCAGAATTAGCAGACATGATGATATAGAAGCAAAATGCAAATCAGAGCTTGTGTAACATTGCATATAATCAAATAACATAACCTGACTAACAATCAGACACAACTCTAGGAAACAATCCACTAGTAACTTGACAAAAACTAGCAGGAACACCATGGAATCAAAGTGAGGTAATCTCACGAGTAAATCAAAACCGAAAAGTGAACAACAAGTTGATGGAGCATGTACACAATGATGACCAGAACAAACTCAAGTACACAAAGAACCCATCTCTGAGTTGGTGTCTACTTGTACATGTGTCATGTGTGTGTGTTCTGCTGTCTGAAATTCAGAGCTTGAATACAACACTACTCGTATTTGGGACAAGATATGTCTGATTCACAAGTTAATGACCCAAGGAGCATATACGGCAGAATTCGCACTTGTAAACAAGAGACATAAGTGATTCAAAAGTTAATGTATAACATGCATGTAAAGAAGGTATATCCGTGATTCAGAAATTAAAGGCGCCAGAACGGGCATATACAGCAGAATTAGCATTTGAAAAACAAGGTATAGAAGCAACATGCAAAGCGGGGCTTGTGTAACATGCATATGCAATCTGAAATATGTTCCTCCGCACCTCCTTTCCTTGTCACCAGAAACACATTCATGTAAGAGAGCGAGATCACAGGCTAAAGACTATGCATCATGGGAAGTTTATCTGTGTGCAATTCTACAGAACCTGACTAACCCTAAGTTGCATTGGCACAACTCTAGAAAACAATTCTTGACCAAACACAACTAGGTAACTGCCTAGCAATCTGAAACTTAGCCCAGCAACCAACAGAAACTGCCTGATGAGACACAATACAAGGAAACAAAGTGCGACAACCTTTTTCAGACGGAGGGAGTACCTAGTAAGTTGAAAAAAAAGTAGTAGGAACTATTGATAAACTCTTGAAACTAACTTAGCCCAGCTACCAACATTTCTGTCATAAGCAGGAATTTAACCAAGGTGAGCTCATGAGTCAAAGCCGAAAAGGGAACGAACACAATGATGGGAAGAACAAACTGATGTGCAGATAACCTGCAGATCAAACCCATCACAGGATCATCCAGTACCTTAACAGACCAGTAACAAAATGATCACCCTAAGTTGACGAGTCCAAACCGAAAGGGGAATACCAAAGACTTTTAGTTAGGAATTTAGCATGATCCTATATGACATTCGCGTTGCATAATCCATGGTGCAAAACACATAAATATGCAGATGGTAAGGATGACCAGAACAAAAAAACTGAAGTAGAGAAAGATCCTGCAGATCAAACCATCACGAGATCGCCTGCAAACTCAACTTAGTTAGGAGTATATCTTAACAGAACAAGAATGAAACTATAACAGCAGTGAGTTTGGGGCATCCGGTCCTGCGCCTGATCATCAAACTGCACAACATTCCTTGTATATATGCATGCATAGGATGATTCAAGGTACAATTTGGAAGTGAACCGAGCCATCTAAACAGTAACTGATGCATGCAGCAACAAAATTAGCAAGCAAGAACACAAGTTCAGCAAACAGTAGGAACAGAGCAACGACACCAATCTACATCTTAACAGACCACAAACAAGATGATCACCGTAAGTTCATCTTACAATAGTGAACGGAGGGAGTACATCTTAAGACTTAAGAGAAAGAACAAGCACAAAATGATCGCTGCTACAAGTTTGGGGCAACCGTGCCTATGCCTGATCAAACACACGTGCGGTTCAAACTTCGAAAATAATCTTACCAACTGAACAACGGCGACGGCAAGATTCAGAGCAGAAGTTGAAAATAAACGGAGTCATCTTAAACACTAGTAGCGGGTGCATGCAGGAACAAAATTATCACAACCAAGACAAGTAGTAAATGTAAGCAGGAATCTCTGAAGTACATGAATGTAATCTGAAGTATTTTCCTCTCTGCACTTCCATTCCTAGTTTCAAAAAACACATGTAGGCAGCAAGATTGCAGGCTAAAGATCATGATGAGACATTTATCGGTACAGAATTTTACCAAGTAACAGATTGCAGGCTAAAGATCATGATTAAGTAGTTTTTTTTTTCAATCTTGAAAAAAAAATGGTACAGAAATTTACAGAACCTGTAAGTTGCATTTGCACAACTCTAGAAAACTGCTTGACCAGCATGTAAGTTAAAACCAGGAAACTAGTTGCATTTGCATTTTTCAACTAGGAAACTACCTAGTAGGCTGAAACTTTTTAGTCCAGCAACCAACTCTGGAAAACTACTTAATCAGACACAACTCTAGGAAACTGACTACCAAGTAACATGACAGAAACTAGCAGGAACCAATGAACTGATGAAATACTAAACTTAGCTGAGCAACCGATATTCCTGACATACACTGGAATTTAAGTGAGGTAAAGCTCATGAATCAAAACAAGCATATGAAGTTGATCAATCACGTTCACAACGGTGACGATAACAAACTGAAGTATGCACAAAGAAACAGCAGATCAAATCATCACAGGATCATCCATCTACTCCCTCCGTCCGAAAATACTTGCCATCAAAATGGATAAAAAAGGATGTATCTAGAACTAAAATACGTCTAGATGCATCTTTCTTTTAGCCATTTTGATGACAAGTATTTCCGGACGGAGGGAGTACATCTTAAGAGAACAGAACGATCACAGTAAGTTCATGACACGAAAGGGGAATATCAAGGATTATGGGTTAGCTTGATCCTGTATGACGATCACACTGCATAATCCATGACATTTTTCAACTAGGAAACTACCTAGTATGCTGAAAAACCAAATCTAGAAAACTGCTTAATCAGACACAAGTCTAGGAAACTTGACAAAAACTCTGGAAAACTGCTGAACAACCGACATTTCTGGCATACAACGGAATCAAACTGAGGTAATCTCACGAGTCATTAAAACCGGAGAGAAGGGCATAAGCACAACAAGAACTTGATGGATCACGTACACAATGATGACCAGAACAGATTGAAGAACACAAAGAACCCATTTCTGAGTTGGTGTCACGCACGGTACGAATTACTATAGTTGTACATGATTGTGTGCTCTGAAATTTACAACACTACTGTCTATAATTTGTCTGAACTCATTTCTGTTGTCTGAAATTCAGAGCTAGAATATACAGCAGAATTAGCAGTTGTAAACAAAATATATATGCGATTCAGAAATTAATGGCACCGAAACGGGCATATGCAGCAAAATTCACAGTTGAAAACATGGTATAGAAGCAACGCTGCTGGAAAAAATGCAAAGCAGGGCTTGTGTACATGCATGTACTAATCTGAAACATGTTTCTCTGCATTTAAGAGAGTGAGGTAACAGGATAAATAAAGACCATTCATGATGAGAAGTTTATCAGTGCAGAATTCTACAGAACTGACTAACCTCAAATTGCATTTGCACAACTCTAAGAAATTGCTTGATCAGACACAACTAGGACATTGCCTAGCAACAAACAGAAACTAACTTAGCCCAGCAACCAAGTCTCTGAAAACTGCTTGATGAGACACAATTCTAGGAAACAAACTACCTGGTAACTTTAGTCAGGTTCTGTAGTTGATCAATCATAACTACTGATAAAATCTTGAAACTTAACCCAGCTACCAACATTTCTGTCATAAGCTGGAATTTAACCGAGGTGAGTTCATCAGTCAAAACCAAAATGGCGGGAATATCAAAGAGTTTCAGTAAGGCTGATCCAGTATCTGAATGACATTTATTCTACATGATCGATGGTGCGAAAACAGAGCATGCAGTTGATCAATCATGCATACAATGGTAACCAGAACAAACTGATGTGCAGATAACCTGCATATCAAATCCATCTCACTATCATCCTTAACAGATTAGAAACAAGAGGAACACCGCAAGTTCACGAGCCAAAACCGAAAGGTGAATACAAAAGACTTTCAGTTAGCAATTTAGAATGATCCTATATGACATTTGCGCTGTCTAATCCATGGTGCAAAACACATAATATGCAGATGGTGAGGAAGAGATTAAACCATCACAAACAAACAAACTGAAGAATATCATAACAGAAGAGATTAAACCATCACAAGATCATCTGGAAACTCAACTTAGTACTGTAAGTATATCATAACAGAAGAATAACCAAATAATCATTGGAGTGAGTTTATGGCATCCGGTCCTGTGCCTGATCATCAAACACACACGCTTTCAAACAGAATCCTAACAACTGAACAACATTCCTTGTATGCATGGATAGGATGATTCAGATTTCAGAGTAAAAATTGGAAGTGAATTGAGCAATGCATCTAAACAGTAACCGATGCATGCAGGAACAAAATTAGCACAAGCAAACAGTGGGAACAGAGCAACGTGAAGATGAATCAAATTGGCACCAAAAATCATTCAAGTCGTACTGGATAAGCTAGGCAACAACCATTCGGTGCCAAAATGTGATCAGAAGTAGAACACAGTACTCATCACGTCGACTGCCCAATCTCTAATCTGAAACTCTATGAACTAAACGAGTGCTCAATCTCTCATCCGAACCTCCATGGCTAGAAACATAACAGAGCAAAACGATCGGGACGACTCACGCTTGCTTCACTCGCCGGGAGAGGTGATCGCTGAGGAGGCGCAGTCGCCGAAGGGCCCCCCGACGCCGCAGGTGCCGTTCGTCTGGTCGGTGGCGGACGCGACGGCGAGGTCGGCGAGGTGGAGGCGGGGGAACGGCACGTAGACGCCGTGGACGGCGATGCGCGAGTTGACCACCACGTCGGGCTCCTTGATGGGTATGTAGTTGATGCGGACGTCGTTGGAGTTGGAGGAGGCCGAGTCGGTGGCGTAGTGCGTGACGACGAGGCTCTGGCCCTCGCCGGCCAGCGTGGGGAGGACCGTGCCGGGGCGGAGGCGGTGGAGGTCGGCGCGCGTGAGGCGGTGGTTGGGGACGATGTGGAAGCGCACCGCCGACACGTAGTCGTGGCCTCCGCCGACGAAGATAGCCGGGTCGTCGAGCGCGAAGAGCGTCAGATTGGCGAACTTCTCGAGCTCGGCGAACTTGACGCGCATGGCGAGCGCCATGAAGCCGTAGCCCCCGTCGCGGAGTCGCGCCATGGCGTCGCGGATCATGATGCGCACCACGGAGGCGGCGGTGGCAGCGGAGGCTGCGGCGGAGCGGCCGGTGAGGTGGTGGTGGTGCGGGCCGTCGAAGCAGGAGTGCGTGAGCGGGCGCAGGAAGCCGTGGAGGCCGTGGACGACGTAGCGGCCGTCGTTGTAGAGCTCGGGGTGGGACACCTCACACCTCGACGCCGTCGGCGTAGATCCTGGCGTAGTGGATGCCGAAGGGGCCCCGCTCGGTGGCGACCTTGATGCAGAAGCCGACGGAGGCGGAGGGGATCTTCATGGTGGCGGCCGCGGCGAGGTCGGAGTAGGGGTAGTAGCCCATGGCGATGTGCTGCTGGAGGAGGTGGCGGCGGGAGCACATGGGGCAGGAGGCCTGGAGGAAGGCGTCGGGGGCCGCGAAAACCTCGCGAGCGGCGGCGCGCGGGCGAGGAGTGGCGCCTCCGACGCCATCTCGTTGTACCCGAGGGAGGTGAGGATCCTCGAGAGTTGCTGCAGCCCCTGCTCGGCGTCGGACACGGCGGGAGGCGGAGGCGAGCTCGCGGTCGTCGCCACCGTGGCAGGGAGGGGGAGAACAGTGGTGGTCGTCGTTGTCGTCGCTGCAGCGGGCGTCGTCGGCGCGGACCCCTCCTCCTGCGGCTGCGGCGTCGCCTCGGCGAGATCCGGTACCGGGAGGACGCGCATGGGAGGCGGTGAGGCCGCCGCGGCGTCCGTGGCCTGCGCGTCGGCGAGGACGGGGTCGACTTCGACGGCCGAGCGCAGGGACTGGGTGTCGGCGTGGAGGTGGTTTTGGTGCATGGAGGGCGCGGCGGCAGGGACGGGGTGGAAGTGGGCGGTGGCCGTGCCGAACGGCGAGCGATGGTGGTGGTGGTGAGTGCGCGCGGTCTCCGGCGAGTGGGTGGCGGAGGCGGTGGATAGCACGAGGAGGAGGAGGAGGAGGAGGAGGGGTAGGTGGTGAAGATGGAGCGCCATGGCTGGCTGTGAGCGGAGGAACGAACGAACGAATTGGAATGGGGAATTGAAATGGATCCGGATGGAGGGGGCGGGGTTTAAAGCGAAGCCGGAGCACGGCGAGCGCAACTTGCGGAGGAAGCCATACGTCACGAGTCACTCACGTAACCGTGTTGGGCCCAGAGACCTAGTCAAAGCGGGTCAAGGGTCCAGCGAGCAGCCGAGCACAGCCTCTCGAGGATTCTTTCAACTTTTCTTTTAGTGCAGGAGCTATTCATAAGTCGATTGAATTTCAAATTTGTGCAAGTTGAATTTGGGGAGAACACAATCACAACTTGAGATAACGAGCTGCGAAATAGCAGTCGGAGGCGGTGAGGGGAGGGCAAGGCGGAGAAGCGACCATGGGTGGCGACAACATGCGGATCAGCCGATGGTGGTGGTGCGTGGTTTAGCCGGATGTAGAAGCTGTGTTTTGATTTTCGGTTTGAGCTTTTTTTCGCCCTAGGCCGAGATGGCCGAATTTCGGCCATTTTCAAAAAATTTGGCTGAAATTTGACCAAAATTTGACTGCAATTTGACTTAAATTTAACCAAAATTTGCCAAATTTAAGCAATTTCGGTCTAAATATACTTTTCGCCCCAGGCCGAGATGGCCGAAATTTGGCCGAAATCCACTTTTTTCGGTCGAAAATCAAAACACAGTGTAGAAGACACATGCACAACCACACGGTGGCGGAAAGAATCGACTTACACCAAAAATAAATAAATTGAAAATGACGTGACTCATGTGTAAATAAATCTGGCGGTTTTTTTTACAGAAATGATAAATCCCGAACGTTCAGGATACGGCCATGGCAAATCAAATGTTTTTTTATGAAAATTTTAGTGACACGAGAATAACAAGTTTAGTTGACACTATACCTGGCCATTCCTCGGGCCAGGTCGGACAAAGCTTGACGAAGAAAACCTAGGCCTGGACCCGACATGGCCCGACCCGGCCATCGGGCATAAAATCTAGGCCCAAGTCCGGCCCATCAACGTAAAAGTTCGCCGGGCCTCTTCAGTAAATCACAAATATGACGGGCCCAGGCCCAGCCCGACCTGACCTGGCCTTCGGGCTCAATTTCTAGGCCCAGGCCTGGCCCACAGGCGAGACCGGTCCGGCTTGCCTATGGCCAGGTATGGTTGACACACACGGCAAAAAATACATTGAACATGGAGTTGTCATGCTTGTCAACTAAACTTGTTATCCTCAAATCACTAAAATTGCAACGAAAAATCATTTAAAGTAAGCGGGTAACTATGTCAAAAAATAATCAACAACTTAAAAGAAATACCATAAAAACAATCGATTTGCCATGATCAAATCTAAACATTTGGGCTCCGCTGGACATTTCTTTTCGGACGCTGATAACTTCCACACGTGTGGTGGGAGCGGTCGGACGCTGATAACTTCCACACGTGTGGTGGGAGCGAGACCCGCCACACGCCCTATAACACACAGACTACGCCACGTCACCGCATGCATGCTTGTGGGAATTTTTTTTATTTCTAGTTTTTAAACTGTTTTATCTCTTTAATGAAAATTTTGATTGAAGATCCGTTTTCACCATTAAATCCATCGCGATGAGATCTTCAAAACTAAATCTCACTAGTAGAATGTCCGTGCGTTGCTACGGGCAACAATGTAGGCAAATGAGTCAACAATCATGCTTTAGCAGTTCCATCAATAAAGCAGTGCACAATTTTAGTTGATATATCACAATGTTGTAATTTAGCCTTCATATGAAGGTTCAAATAACACAATGTTCTAATTTCTCCTTCACATGAAGGTACACAGGAAGAGGAATCATGGTCTCCTCCATTTTGTCAGCACTAAAGATAGAACTGAGCATAATATCCAATTTTCAAAGCACAAACTTGACACGTTTCTCTGTTTTTTAAACAATCCATGCAAAGCATCTCTATGAGAAAGAACTATCTTGCGGAACAAAATTTTAAAATGAGAAATGGTACAATAACAATAAATGGCAAGTCTACGTCTTGTCCGTCGTCGGTGGACATGAGGTCCACGAGGGAAATGGTGGCGCCTTGTCTGTCGTCGTCCCACCGGGCCGACTGATGGTTCGGCGGTGGCGCATAGGAGGCGCAGCTAACTATGTTCTCCTCCGCGATCTCCTATAGTTGCGCCTCCGTGGTTGCCGCTTCCTGCCGAGTGACAGCCTGTGTAAATGACATCGTAGATGGCACACTGCTCCGCCATGAAATTTGGGTTCGCCACGGACGAGAATAGCAGCAACAGCAACAACAAAGCAGAGCAGGCAGCACATCGTGAGTTGTGTTGGTTCAACCGGCTGGAAGGCACATACAAGCAGAAGAAAGAAGAACATATATAAAGCATACAGTATAGCTGGACGACGGGAATGTGTGTGTGTGTGTGTGGGGGGGGGGGAGACTCACCGCCGCTCCGCTCGTCGATCGATTGAGATGCTTCCCTACTCCGGTACTCCGATGGGCTATGCGAGCGATGATAGTTGCAGGAGTGTGTATGGAACAGGCTATGAATCGCCTTTATCATCGCGTAAAGCTGTTTAAGAGCATGCTGAGGCACCGAGCAAAGCGATGCCACGTGGGCGCCCACTACGATCGACGTGTCGAGCCAGAGCCGTGCACAAATAGGAGCAGGAGCTAGCATGTGATGTGATGATCTCGTCTCATGGCAGGGGAAACCACGGAGAGTGCATACCATCTTTAGCAATGCAATGGGGTGCATAATTTCCTCGCAGGCACACAAAAATGTGAGTGAAGCTCAGAACACACACTTGACATGCAGTAAAAGGATAGCTAGTGAACAGTAAAATAGAAAATAGAAAAAATTCTGAAATTATTTTACGACATACTTTCACAAATGTTTCTTGTGTAAGAAAATTTTCATCGTGAAATCACATTGGTGGAAGACGTGCAAAAAAAAACAAAATAAAAGCTCCAAAATGCTTTTGTAAGTAGCATTTTCAGAGCATCGATTTTTTTTCGCCTTCCACCAATCTAATTTTGCGATAAAAAATTTCATGCATAACAAACATTTGTGAAAGTATGCCACAAAAGAAATTCAGAATTTTTTGTATTATTTTCGAATTTATTTGTTTTTACTGTTCATACAAGGAGCATTTGCTCCTGAATATAGAAACTCCGCGTCCGATAGCTAGCCTCCTCTCGGCTCTCACGAATGTGTGTGTACTGTGCAGTGTTTGACCTGTGTTGTACATTTTGTGCAGCGGACGGCTCCTTTTATTGAGCGAGATGGAGATATGCGGGATCTTTTTTTAGCCTTTACCGGCGATAAAATCCGTTGTTCTCGAGTCCGGTCAAAGTACATGACATCAGGTCACTGAGATTGGCAGTGACATATTTGTGATGTGGCTGGAATAGTTGAGAGGGTGAATCCTGGAACAAGCTGACAAATAATTGATTGATGAATCAATAGGGAAAATCAGGCACTCCTTCTTGCATCCCTGCCCGGCCTTATTATGACTACTCGCTACGTCACACAGTGGCGGAGCTAGCTGAAAATCACTAGGGGACGAAACGTAAATCATCAGTATTTAGGGGGTGGCAAATATTTTGGGTTTCAACGAGTGCTAGAGCGGGCAACCTCCATGATCTCGTCACCGGTGAAGGACACCAGCGAAGCAGGTGGCTCCGGCACACCCGTGGAGGATGCCGGGTAAGCATATGTGCCTCCGGCGCACCCGTGGAGGACGTCAGCGAAGAAGGCGGCGGCGGTGCACTCTCCGGATCCACAGGCATCGGCGCCGGGATACTCGTTGCTTCGGCTTGGTCTTGCCGACGCCAGCCCGACGCATGGCCGCAACAATGGCCGCCCGTGATAGCATCTCCCCGCAGACTCCCATCTCGACGTCTACCGCGCGCTTCTTGGCCTCACGGCATCGGATGTAGCGGATCGCACAGTCGATCGCATAGCCGAGCCTTGCCTTGACTGCAAGGCCGCCCAGGATGATCCAAGCGAGGTCTTCGCTAGACAGTATTCTTGTAGCAGGGGGTTTTGGGGCTGGGTGGATGAGAGAGAAGGGGTGACGATGGCTACAGAGTGAACTGTGAGCTACCGGCTGAGTGAGAAAAGACTTTCTCCCATGCACGGGAGTTCGGGTGCATGCATTCGTCGTTGGTTATGCTGGAGATTCGAGCGCATGCAAACTATGCTTCACCTTATACATATAGACTATGTCGTTCGCATTAATATAGTACGGTGCATTCGTACTCATCATATCAGTCTGCAATCCACTTTGCGCCATGCATATGCGTCTCTCTCTCTCTCTCTCTCTCTCTCTCTCTCTCTCTCGCTCTCTCCCTCTCTCTACCCACATGCATGCATGTATGACAATACCTGTCCTCCCTTCCTCTCAAAATCCATCGCTTTAGTTTCCTTTTCATAATTTAGATGGTACGTATGTTTAAAACTGAATCACCTTTTTTGGAATTTTTTATATATTTGAACTCATCGCATCAAGACCTTTAGAACAAGATCATTCTTGGATAGATTGTAAACACATTAAAATTCAATATTTTGCTACACTTTTCACTAAATCAATTTCACTAATTAGAGTTTTTTGAATGATTAAATCAGTTTTGGAATGAATTTGTAATGGGTGAAATAAAATTAGTAAGTGAAATCATTTTCTTTAAATTAGTGAAATTGTTTTTCTGAATTAAGCAAAAATAGTTTTTTTACATGAGTAAAAGCAGTGTTTGCAATGAGCAAGATCGAAATTTTGAAATAAGCGATTATTTTAAATGAGTGAAATATGTTTTTAAATGAGTAAAAGCAGTGTTTGCAATGAGCAAGATGGAAATTTTGAAATAAGCGATTATTTTAAATGAGTGAAATATGTTTTTTAAAACGAGTCATGTCAGTTTTTTACTTCTAGTTTGGATAATATATTTCGTAGAGCAGTTAGAAAGGGATTTTTGTTTTCTGTAGACAGCAGCTCTACGAGGCATCAAACTGGACGGCGCCGATAAACTGTGCTTTTTTCTGTGTAAAGATGGTGCTCATCTTTTTGTCAAGTGTAAAGCAATCAAGGAGGTATGGAGAATGCTCCAGCTTGAGGGTGTACGTACGAGACTAGAGGAAGTTGGTTCAGTACATGAAGTTGTAGACGTCCTCTGGGCCATTACGTATGAGCAGAGAATTGAAATATTCACACTCTGGTGGCACTGTTGGCAGAACCGGAATAAAATCTGGGAAGGTGAACTCCCTGTCTCGACGGCTGAGCTGGTACGGCGTACAAAAACTTACACACTTGAATATGCTGATGAAATATTCAGGAATAAGGAAAAGAAAAGAAATATTCAGTGGACGGCGCCACCTGATGATTTGGTAAAAATCAATGTCGATGGGGCTTTCACTCCTGGCATTATCCATGCGGATGCGGGGCTGGGGTCGGGTGTGGTTGCTACTTGCTAGAGATAGCCATGGCTCGGTGCTTTATGCTGGAAAAAAGTCCATTTTACTATTCTGAATAAAGTAGGTGGTTCATATTAGTCCTTGATCTATTTTTCGGTTCCTTTACCCCCTAAACAATCTCATACCGGACAAAAAAACACCCTAAATGGTTTACCCAGACCGGATGGTGACGTGGACAAGGTCAAAGGTGGTATTTGACCTGCAGGTGGGTCCCACTCGTAGTTTTTTTTTAAATCAAAGAAATAGAAGAAAGGGTTTTTATCATTTATGCCACTAGTTGTGTCCCACTACTCAGTTTTGCCATTAGAAGTTACTACTGCTCAAAAATGCCATCAATTCGTGAGATGCTTGCTCAAAAATATCATTAGATATCTCAAAAATGCCAGCGTTCTGTTAGATGTTTGCTCAAAAATGCCATTAGACATTGTTATTTTTACGTCAAACCCGTTGACCATGTTCTATGACAAAAATAAGCCTAGACCCACATGTCAGTTCTCTCTATCTCACAATGATATGTGCCCACTTGTCAAGAGTAATCAAGCGAATAATTTTATAGGAAAATAAGAACGCTGTTGGGATCAAGTGGGCCCCATACTTTATTGTAGTGAGATAGAGAGAGAGCTGGCATGTTGGTTCATAGGTATTTATGTCATTATAACATGGCAAAAGAGATTTGAGATCACAATAATGGTGTTTAGTGGCATTTTTGAGCATGTGTCTAATGAAGCGATGGCATTTTTGAGCAGTTGAAATTTCTAATGGCAAAACTGATAAAAACCCTAGAAGAAAAAGGGGCGGGGCCCTACTGCAATAGCAGCCGGCCATAGCGGCGGGGGCCGGTGCGCGTGGAGTCGGCAAGGGGCTGGGCCGGCGCCGGGGCGGGCAGAGCCAGCGCGCTGAGCGGGGGAGGCTGGGCGCGGCCAGGCGCGGCGACACGGGCGCAGCCAACTGCAGAGCGGTGGGCGGCCGGAGATGACGGCGCGAGCAACGCGCGGGGACGGACGGGGACGATGGCGCAAGCTCGCGGAGGAGACGGGGCGGCGCGCGCGAGGGCAGAGTGGGGGTGGTCGGAGCCGGCCGGTGGCCGGGGACGACGCCGCGAGTAACGCGCGGGGGCGGACGGGGACGACGGCGCAAGCTCGGGGAGGAGGCTGGGTGGCACAGGCGCGTGGCCGGAGCTGTGACGGGGCGAACGACGGCAGAGCCAACACCGAGGGCGATGCGAGGCCGAGCGGGGTGCGGCGACCAGGGCGAGCTCGTTCGGGCGGCGACGGATCGGGCCCGGAGAGAGAGAGAGAGAGAGACCTGACTAGGGGGCCCACCCAGATCAAAACCGCCGTTGACTAGTGCCACATCAGCAGCGGGTGGAGACAAACCAACCTGGGGTGTTTTGTCCGGTTTTGGTTTGTTTGGGGGGTAAAATAAGCCGAAAAATAGATCGGGGGGTAAAGTGAACCACCCACTTTATTCAGGGTAATAAAATGGACTTTTTTCTTTATGCTGCGGCTGGACACAAGGAATCTATTTCTATTACAGCTAGCTGATTTGGGAATGTTGCGGGTGGCGTTTGAAACAGATTCGCAGCTGCTAGCAGAAGCGTTGGATTTCGGGCGAGCTGGTTCATCGCTGTCTGTATGCCTCGATCATCGAGGACCTCCTCCAGCTACGAGGTGAGGACTGATGATTGATCAGCAGGGCTACAGGGATCAACTGGGCTACAGGGGATCAACTAATGAGTTGAGGACTGACTGATGAGTACGTGTGGATATACTCTCTCTGTTCCAAATTACTCGTCGCAGAAATGGATGTATCTAGTAGTAATGTAGTGTATTGTCAATTGGAGGGATAGATCTCCTAGATAGTGCTATCACGGTAACCCTGTGATGTTGGGAAACTAGGAGAAGAGGGGCAGATTCCTGTTGTTGAACTAAACATGATATAGAAGCAAAATGCAAAACATGATATATTAGCAAAATGCAAACATGTTTCTCTGCACATCGGCTCCTTGTCTCCAAAAACACATACGAGTACATGTGAGAGAGCGAGGTTGCAGAATAAATAAAGACCATGCATGATGAAAAGTTTATCTGGGCAGAATTCTACACAACCTGACTAACCTTAAGTTGCATTTGCGCATGATGAAATACTGAAGCTAGCACCTAGCAGGAACTTGACAGAAACTAGCAAGAACCATTGATGAAATACTGAAACATAGCCGAGCAGCAAATGATATTTCTGTCATACTCTGCAATGGAATGTAAAGTGAGGTAAAGTTCATGAGTCAAAACAAGCATATGAAGTTGATCGATCATGTACGCAGCGGTGACCATATACCAAACTGAAGCACACAAACAGCAAGATCAAATCATGACATCCAAAGGGAAATATCAAAGAATTTCAGTTAGCTTGACCATGTATGGCATTTGCGCTGAATGACCCATGGTGGGAAACACATAATATGCAGATGTTAAGGATGACCAGAACAAACTGAGGTACACAAAGGTCATGCGTTTCGTAGGCTAAAATGGTACTCGCTCCCATCCAAGTACTAAGGCAGCGTCAATTAATTTGGATAGGCAACGCCAATTAATTTGGATTTGAGGGAGTAATGCATCTTAACATGACAAGAACAAAATAATCACAGCAGTGTGTCTGTGGCATCCATGCCACGGTGCCAGTGCCAAGACATGCTGAAACTTAGCTCCGCAACCAACAGAAAGTAACTAACCCCAGGAACAATATCCCGAAAACTGCTTGATGAGACACAAATCTAGGAAACAAACTAAATAGTAACTTGAAGAAAACCAAGAGGAACTACTGATAAAATCCTGAAACTTACCCCAGCTACCAACATTTGAGTCATAAGCTGGAATTTAACAGTGGTCAGTTCACGAGTAGAAACCGAACATTCCTCCTGCATGATCCACTGTGCAGAAACAAAACATGCAGTTGATCAATTATGCACACAATGGTCAGACACAACTCTAGAAAACAGCTTGATCAGCAAGTAAGTTGAAACCAGTTGCATTTGCATTTTCAAGGAAACTAGCTAGTATGCTGAAACTTAGCCCGGCAACAAACTCTCGAAAACTGATTAATCAGACACAACTCTAGGAAACAAACTACCACTGATGAAATACTGAAGCTAGCAGGAACTAGCAGAAACTAAGTTGACAGAAACTACCAGGAATCATTGATGAAATACATAAACATAGCCGAGCAGCAAGATACTTCTATCATACAATGGAATCTAAGTGAGGTAAAGTTTATGAGTCAAAACAAGCATATGAAGTTGATCAATCATGTACACAGGTAACACAGCAGTGACAATAACAAACTGAAGTATATAAAGAAACAGCAGATCAAATCATGACATCCAGTTTACATCTTGACATAGCAGAAACAAAATTATGACTCATGACTCGAGTCAAAACCGAAAGGGGAATTTCAAAGAATTTCAGTTAGCTTGATCATGTATGACATTTGCACTGCATGGTCCATGGTGCAAAACATAGAATATGCAAACTGAGGCACACAAAGGTCATGCAGATCAAGACCATCACATGATCCTATGCAAACTCAGTTTAGTACTACAGAACATGAACGAAATGATCATTTCAGTGAGTTTGGAACATCCATGCCTGTGCCTGATCAAACATCAAACACACACACGTTTCAAACAGAACAAGAACGACATAATCCTACCAACTAGACAGAATTCCTTTTTAATATGAGTATTCTATCATCCCTAAGCAAGGCCATCACATACACCCCCACTCAGAGGAATCGACGTCCTCGTCGGGCCACATGAACGTTCCTCTTGGCACATACGTCTGTGCATCCAGTCCGGTACATGTACCATGCCGTGTGCCACGACGGGTCACAAACATCATGAACAACATGACCACGCACCTGTCCGCAAACGTCTGTGTAACCGCGAGGGTCGGTGCTGATACCAACTTGTAACGCCCCGGACACACCCGCCGGGGGTCGTTACTCCTAGCGGGATCTAGACTGGCCCCACAGATCAATACTAGCCTTTTCTGTGCACTTTGTCCTCACTCGTGCGCACCTGGGAGCAACTTCCCGGTCGGTCACCCATCCTGACACTACTCCAAGCTGAGCACGCTTAACTTTCGAGTTCTGTCCGAAGGGGCTCCCGGAAAAGAAGGAATTCCTTATTGATATGAGTAGTCTATCATCCCTAATAAGCCAGGCCATCACATCTGTCTAGGACACATCTAGATGTGACATAGTTATGTCACATCTAACCTGATGTCCACTATGTTTGTGGCCTATTTTTTTCTTGTCTCAACTTTTTTTGTTCCTTGTTGCTACGTTATTTGTGGGAGATTAGATGTGACATCCTTGGAAAACATCTAGATGTGAATTAGACAAACTGCAGATAAAATGTACTACCCCCTGTAATAAATACATGGTGTATTGTTTTATTCTTTCCGGTAGATGGCTCAAATCTGAAGTCTCATCAATCAGACTACTATTGTACTCACCAAGCGCTCAACTTTGTAAGCTACCAACAAAAAATTGCAATCAAGGACTACAATTGTACTCCCTCTGTACCGGTGCATTAGTCCGTTATGAAAACCAAATAGTAATCCCAAAACTTTTAGGCATGGTGCATTAACTACCCACCCCGTTCCCTGTTTTTTGCCATGAAAAAAGAAATCACCCAATACGAGATGTGGTGTGCGTATGCATCCAATGACTTGAGACTACTCCCTCCGTCTAGGTGTATGACTAGCCACAATGAAGAGTAACACACACTAGTAAAACACACATATCCCTAAACTATGTTACTACCTTTCATAGTGGGTAGTAACATAAGTATGGTAACATGCAAAGCCTCATTTATTAGGTTATAGACTCATATTGCATTGGGACATGTGATGTTATAGTAACTAGCTAAGTTACTCAAACTACCTCTATCCTCATTAACTCATTGCCACATAAGAAAATTTGTTGAGTTGGAATCGATGTTACTGCTGAAGTTACTCCTACTGTGGCTAGTCTAAGTCATCTTAGAGCAAGTGAAAAAGAGGAGTGGGCTCTCATGCAAGAGCCGCTATATGCGGATTCCTAGGCCGATATACAATACATATGAAGAAAGAGAGAGAGAGAGAGAGAGAAGATGAGAAAAAGTAGTACTCTTATAGCCAGCCTTATAGCTAACCTTATTGTATGAGTGGTTACAAGTGATGGCTCTATATGACATGGCAACATCATATAGCCAGCAGCTGGCTATACTATTAACCATGCTCTTGTGCACCGTGACCAAGATGAAGGGGAAAGAGAGAGAACTTAATGTCTTTTTTGCTAATTAATAGGATTACATGCAATGAAATAACCACGGCATGTCATGTTTGGTAGTCTCAAGTCATTCAAAGCATGCACAGCCCACATCTCTCATTGGTTGATATGTCATGAAATAAGAAAGGAGGAGGGAGTTAATGTACCGTACCTAAGTGTTTTGGGACAGAGGGGGACGCAACTTCATTGACTTAATGCACATGCATTTGGGTGCATGACTCGTGGGCCCAACAGGTGACTGGCCCACCTGTCATACAGCCAAAGGTAGGTGCAGTAGGGGGCCGAGGAGTAGATGGCCAACACACACGTGAATGTAACACAATCTACACCTCTCATATAAAGGCTCCCTGCCAGTCCAATCTACGAAATCCTACGCACCTACACACCCTAACCAAGGGCAAGAGTGATCACTCCAATCGCAAGATCAGTTGACTAGAAGCTAGACCCATGGAGGCGATGAGCGCGAGCATCAGCCGGATGTGACAGATGGTCCACGACGCCGGCTTGCGGCCCCGCACCGAGGAACGTCTCTAGGTCGTGCTTGAGGCCGCCAGGGCGAGAGGCCGCTTGGACGACAACTTCGTCTCCTTGTTCGACAAGGTCCTCGTCCGCTTCCTCGACAAGTTCACCATCGTCAAGAAGCTCGCGGACGACCTTGACATACGCCTCCAGCCCACGCGCCCAGGCTCTGCAATGCCTAACACCCTCAACGGCCTCTATGGTGACAACCTCTTCAATGCACTGGTGGCCCTGCGACTGCCCGCCGTCGCGCTGGAGAATGTCAACCTCGAGGCCGCGCTCGCCGCGCAGCACTTGGTGCAGCAAGACATCGTCGACATAATCACCCACGTCTACGCGCAAATCGTCCACAAGGACTACTACGTGCTAGAGGAGGACGATGGGTCGCTGGCCTTCTGGACCTGCAGGGCAACCTTGGACGGCATTGTTTAGAAGCACGTTGAGCTCGCCGCCAACGCCACTGCTCGTCACACGTCGGTTGGTGACCCGGCACACTAGGGTGTGAGGATGTCGTTGATGGATCCGTATGTATCTTTATCTTTCCATCAAATCCATGTAGTAGTATATGGTACTACTAGTAATTATGTTACCTTCCGCATTAACTTCATAAGTTTCGTACGTACTCCATGCATGAACTGCGCCAGAACCAAACTTCTCATTACTCTAGGGAAATCGTTATTTCTATCTATCGGTCGCGCCATGGAGCAGAACCAAATTTTACAAGTTACAAGTTCAAAAGGAAAAGCATGACGTGTTCGCGTCGCACCCCCACATGGTTGGTCCGGCACGCCGCTCAAGGGGGAATGCGTGTTGTGTTGCATTTTCACTTACAAGTGGGACCACAGTTGAGCAAACCGACTATCGGCAGACCCCCACCCCTCCCACCGTGCGATGGCTGAGAAAACAGGAGGGAGAAGAGATGGTTGTAGCACAGACTCCAAGAAAATTGGTGTAGGATGGGACTCGTGTGGGTGGCGTGTGCCGTACTGGTAGACGTGAATGCTAGTTATGGCGCATGCCACCCCACTATATCGAGCCTATATCGAGGTGCTGGTTATGTAGAACAAATTTCCTGGAGTCTGTGCTCAGCCCTCCTCTATCTCTCTTCTCAGCCAGCCAGCAGACGCGCGGAGCCCATCATCTGTATGCTCACATGCGGTCCCACATATCAGTGAAAATGCAAGAGGACCCACTGAACCTGCACATCTTTCAGCTCGACATGCTGGTGATGAAAAACAAATCCAATAAATATCTTCGGTGGCTGCTTTTGGAGCATAGGGCTCCAACTACCCAAGAGTAGTACTACTGTAAATAGAATCCAGAGTAGTAAGATTCTATTTACAGTTTAACCCAAGATGCACATCATGTGGCTCCAACTACCACTCCATTTTCTTGCATGCCACGACCTAGATGCTGGATGTCCCATGTGTCGGAAAAAGGAGGAAGAACTTGACAAAATCTTCTCCACATTTAGACCGAAGGAGTAGGAAACACGGCAAGCCCTGTGCCTACATCATACTACGTACAAGCCCACCTCACGCAGTCACGCTATCACCATATTTCTTGGCCTCCGTGTGACACCTAGCTCTAGTTGATCTAACTAGAAATAACTATTGGTTGGCTCTATGTGATGTGGCAACTTCGCACTACTACGAATGCTGGCTATACTACTACGACACTAACACTCCAAGAAGTGAGTCGAAAACCATTTATAAATTGAGTTTATGACATGCATATGCAAATTTACCATTCATTACATACAACAAGTCATCAACACACAACGACAACGAGGCTACATGTTGGATTATATATTAGTTCCAACAAAACATTCTAGTAAATACTAAAGTTTTCATCACACAACAAATAACAAGCAATGAAATGAACTTCAGCTCATCCACTCCTCGGCGTTGGAAACACTTGCTTTGAACCAGAAGAGTTTCTCTGGGAAGGGCCAGCTACTGTCAATCTCGAGACCAACGCAACACTAACCATCCAAGCTGAAGCGGCCTATTTCATGACCCATATTGTGATAGCCACAGTAGGGAAGCATAGCAATGTCCGAGGTATAGATACAATTGCTTCTAATAAATGGTAGTAACGTTGTGTCAACAGCAGCTAGATTGCCTTTCAAGAGCGAGTTTCCTCCAAGAGTATCAATAATAAACCAGGGAGAAGGTGTTGGTGCTAGCACAGTAGTATCCATCTCAAATACCCTGCAACAGATGCTGGAATAGGTCTGGAGAGTGCGACCATGGGAGACAACACCCGCCTCCTTAGTCACATCAGCGGTGCCTTGTATACACATAAGAAGAGGTGGTCCATCGAAATAAGTTGCCAGGCACCACTGAGTACTCCTATATGGGTCCTCATGCTCGTGATCATCATCATCATCATCATCTCCCCCTTGGTTATAAACATTTTCACGTATAGGTGGTGGAATGTTCACAGGACCTTGGAAACACAAGAAGGTTAATTAGTAAAGGGAAACTAGCTAGCCCGCATGCATGTGGATGAAACAATTATAATTACGGTGGAAGACAAACGTACCAAAAGCATGATGATTCCATGCAAAAATAGTGCCACAAGTGGTGGCAGCAAATACAAGACCCTCATATTGAATTGCATCACAATACTCATCCGTGTACAGAAATTGATTTTTCAGCAATATCCATCGAGGCGTGGAAGTAACGAAGGCAACAAGCTTGTTGAAGATAGCAACAACTTCATAGTTCGTGTAATCCCAAGAGCGGTTGGGAACTCGACAAATTGCTATCTTCCGTAGACGACAGTTACCATGATCGTATTTGAACTCACCTAGATCATTTGTGTGCTCAACCTCTGGGCAGTCTGAGATTTTTGGTAGTGGAACCCGGTGACGAGTGTACACATTCACAAGTTCCCACTCACAGTTGTACCCAATATAAACAACCCAATTTTCATTTGCGCCTGCCCAAGACTTACCCTCAAGAGATGGCATCTTAACATCACACGTATCATTATCAAGCGGCATCAACTTGCACAAGGCGAGGCTTCTGTCGTCCCCGCGCCAGTCAGCAGGGTCACGGCGAACAAGATAGGGGAGATCAAACCGCTCCTGGACCCTTGGGTTCCTTGTAATGATGTTATTAGTTGAGTCGAGAATGGTCTTGAACGAACCTACCATGCTAGCCGAGGTAATGACGTCGGACCGATCAATGAGTTCCTCCACCACGTCATCATTCAGATCAGGGCAAGAATAATGGGGTCATTTCCGGCCTGTTCCCTCCATGGAGAAGACAATCGAACAATGGTAGAAGGAAGGGTGAAGGCAAATGGAGGAGGGAGGAAGAGCATGCGACAACAGTTCCAAATTGAGAGGGAAAGGCGAAGATTCAGTGGACGGTTGCCACGGTACATGAAGAGGTGCCCCGGCCTACATAGACGTCCGTTCGGAAATTGTACAAAAGGACTCGTCATCGTCTCACTGACGTGTGGAAACGGGACCACATGTCAATGAAACATGGTGTGTAATTTCTCGTGCAAAATGCGATCTGGCCGCGTTGGCCCGAGGTGCCGCATTAGTTATCGACCTTTATTTTTTTAATGGCGTGTCGTTCAGTTTTGAAGCACGACTAACTGGTACTGTATGCAGAAAAAATATAAAGTACTCTACCACTACTCCACCTCTAGTACTAGTAGTATAAAAAAGATATATAGGCTAGAGCTTCAGGGCTTTCTTTCTCAGGGCTGCCCACTTGCTTCTCACACTATCACCCTCTCTCCAGATATAAAAAAACACGACCTCTCTCTCCATTCTCAGGGCTGCCCACTTGCTTCTCACACTATCACCCTCTCTCCAGAAAAGGACGTGCATCATTGACGCACTCGTCGTCGGCAAGCTAGGTCACGCACTGACAACAAGGCCGTCCTCTCAGACCTAGCGCCCGCGCGGGATGGCCTCCGTCCCCAAGCTCGCTGCTGTAGTGTGTGCGAAGGATGACGACCACGAGCGAAGCCACTTCCCGCCGACCCTCAGGTATGCTACCTCTTTTCGAACCATACCCTTGTTCTATTGTCCCATCTACCACGTCGCTGCATGTGGATCTTTTTCCACTCCACCATCTTCCGAATTTGCTATCCTCTGCTCTGCTGGTCATGCAGATGAAAACCTTAACTTTCACTATTAAAGGAACCCCTACTTCATGCAGACTAATCCATATCTGTGTTGAATAAGGAAAGGAAGGGAGACCGTACTGTCCAAGAGACTAGGCATCGAACCCGCATCTAGGTTGAAAAGGGGAAAATCAGTAGCTAAAGAGAACAAAAATGAAACATAATCCACATATGCTACCTGGATATTTGTTGCTCTGGGCAACCATACCTCCCTCACCACTCTATGCGTCCGTGGAGGTACATCATACTGGTGCGCCCACTGTCCGAATGGGCCTCCCATGCTCTTATTGCCACTTTTTTGTTGTTAGTATAACGCCAGTGGTCAAGTCAAGCAATGCTACTGCTAAAGTGACGCCACATTTAACTAATGCCGCATTTAGTCTAATGCCACCGGTAAATTTGAGCAATGCCATTTAATGTCACTTGATTGTTTCAGGGTTAGCTATTGATAGTGGATGTATTAAAGATTTTTCAGCTGAGGCATTCTAATGTTGTTGCACAGCCAATATACCAACGATGAATCTTGTTACTACCTTCAGATTTTTGCACTGTTAATGCTTATAGATTACATACCTCACTTTCATGAGATAACTCAATTTTTTTGTACAGTGTCAAGAGGAAAGGTCAAGAGTGGGCTCCTCCTCCTCCGGCTGTTCTCTTGATTCGTTCAATCAAGGTTTTATATTTGATCGATTATCAAGATTGGGATAGCAATTTTTAGGTCCCACCGAGTTCAAAATGATATTTACCTTGAAGGTACATGGTTTGCAATTTTTTATACTGTCATTAGTTAATAATGCTAGTTACCTTCAGACTTTTGTATTTGGTTTAATGCTCTTGCACAGCTAGTATACCAATGCTGAAACTTGTTACCTTTACATTTTGTATTGTTGATTCTTATAGAAACCTTCCAGTGCTAGAGCTTATGTAAATCTATTCAGTAAAACCATTGTATTGTACCCTGTAATAAAATAACTACTCTACTGTTGCACTAGCCACTGGATTAGTGTATATTTGTACTATTCGAATGGTGTTGCATTAGCGTATGGACATATATAATGTGTGGCAAGCTTTCCCAGATATGTGCTCAAGGAAACTACTACCTGTTTTTCTAAATACTAGACGTTTGGGTACTTTAAATTGAACTGCGAAAATGTCTTATATTAAGGAACAGAGTGTGTAGAGTTCACTCAAATTATCCCGGTAAAGCTAGTCACACCTTTGTTAAAATTAATGTTCATTATGTTATCGGAGGAGGTCTGTATGTTTGTCTCTAATGCCTGTCAACTACATACCTGACATCATGATGTAATGTTAAGTCATTTCCTTTTGTACAGTGTCACTGAATTGTAAAGGCGGTGATGGCATTTTATTTTAGTTGAACTGCACGAAATATGCTTAAAAGAAGAGGAAAGGTCAGGAATGGCTCAATTTTTAAGAAAAAACTATGTATGCCTTCCTAACATCAGCCGATGTTGCCTTATTTATTCCTTTAAACAGGTGGTTAGAAACAGTCTTGCTACCTTTTCCCATTAAGAAATTGGATTGCTTATATTTGTGAGTCTATGCTTCAACTAGTGCCACTTTTATAGTAATCACATTTTCAATATCTATGCAAACAGGGATGCTCGATTTTAGTGGAACTGCACAAAAAGTCCAAGTGATTCAACATTAGGAGCATGTTTTGTTCCAAACCTTTATATCCAATTGGTGGCACTATGAGCTGTTCATTACGAAGGTACATGGTTTGCTACTATCTTGCTATTCTTTTTGTACTGTCATTAGATAGTCATACTAGTGGTTTGCATGTGAATTTATTGGCAGGGTGGACCTACATTGGAGGTGCAGGACATGATTCAATGATTGGATTCTCAATTTTGGTTGTATCGATTTCAGCTCTTCCAGCACTACGAACATGGATATCCTTGGTCTGATGAAGAATATGCGCTATATTTCTGCTCTTAACCAGAAAATCAATTCAGTATGAAATTGTCCAGGGCAAAACATGACTGTATCAAATTGTTCAGTGGAAAACATGACAGATGCTAAGAAGAAGAGACGTGTTTAAACCGAAAATACAAGGTGGGGTATATGTTTACTAGCTGCTTGATATTTGTGCAGACAGAGATGTCTGCCCATTGCTATTTGCCAAACAAACAAAGTGATCGCAATTTTGGTTGAACTGCACAAGAGAATAGTATAGTCACTGCATGCAGTGCCATTTGAAAATAGACACGGAAAGATTGGATAGTCACTTCATGGACTGCAGAAAAGATTGGATAGCCAACACTAGGTGCTTCATTGCTTTGGTCTGATTATACAATGGGCATCATTTTGCCTAAGTTAAAGTTTGTATTCCGAAAATAGTCTCGCCGTGTGATCAAGAGAAGACCAAATCATATTGCAGTGGATGTTCCTCCATCATGTGTGGTTCATTCTCATGGTTCCAGCTGTTGGTGAAACTAGTTACGTTTGCAAGAGGAATTGTAGACTTCACAAAAAAATTTGTCTTTCACTCTGTACTGAATGTTGGCCAAGAGAAGCATCCATGTTAGTAGGAAGAACATATGTTTTTTCTAGATCTTTGCTTTTGGAGCTACATATTTGTATATCATCTGTGAATCATTAAGATGCATTAACATGTTGATCTTATGTATGGGAATCATACTAGTTGGTTTTGAATTTGGGCTACTAATGTGAACATATTACAATGTCGGGCCTGTGAGTCTCGTGTGAACATTTCGAACGGATTGGCTCTTACTATTGTGAACAGCATGATCCTTATTTCTGTGTTCTCAGTGTTTACAAGTTACTAACAGTTCCTTATTTCTGTTCGCTCAGTGTTTACAAGTTACTGATCGATCACTAGCTAGCATACTAATGCGCTCCTGGCAGTTTTAGTTGTGACGCAAGATCCGAAGTGGCAGTTTTTTGAATAAAAATGCCTACCTCTAAAGAAACTGACAAGCTGCTCTGAAGAAAATGACATGCGAATCTGAAGAAACTGCCAGCAAAAACGTTCACAAATGCCCTATCTCCCAGCGAACGTTCATTAGCAAATGCGATCGTACACGTACACCATCCGACCTACTCGATCCTACATGTACACTATCCAACCTACTCGATCCTACACGGATAAATAGCGGATCACGCACATACTACCTCCTTTCCGGTTTGCAGGGCTCAATTCAAAAAATGACCTACTCGGTCCTACACGAATAAATAGCGGATCACGCACGTACTACCTCCTTTCTGGTTTGCAGGGCTTAATTCAAAAATCTCACAAACCAAGGTAGATGATGAGTGGTGGAATCATGTTTGACAAGGAGGGAGTACCTCATCTGGATGATTGGAGTGCACTTGTTCGACCGTCATGCCGGCGTGCGACCCAGCACGGACGGGACACACCACTGACGGGACAGGACGGGACGGGACGTCACAATCATAATTTCAGTTTTTCAAGTATTCCATGGCAAGCTGGCGCGCTAAGGCATGCCTGCTTATGCATTGAATTCCGATGACCGCGATGAACTCGCGTCTCCCATGACGCGCTGGTTCGCCTACCTTCCTCCTATAATTACTATTTCCTGGACTTCTCCGGTGGCACCATCACCCAACTCGCCCTATCCTCATAATCCCCCACCGGCCCGACGTCGCTCGCCACTTATCCTCGCTCTCGCCACGTCCGCCATGCCCCTGCTCGTCCGCGATAGGTGACGCCAGAGGCGGTCACCACCGGAACTAGTGTTCGGTTTTTCACCGGAAGGAAGACGGAGGGAGGAGGCATTCTATCGGTCTTTAGATGGCAATGCGGAGTATGAGGAGCTGTTGGAGCACGACCGCCTGGCAGAGGAGCAGCGTATCACCGATTTGCGCCACGGGACATGGAGCAGGAGTGCACCGACACTCTGAGTCGGAGCAGAGCACCCGCAACTGGGCCGACTACATGGAGGCCGACGCCCGGCAAATAGCCCTGGAGGCTGTCAGGCACGCACGCGTTCGCGGCGCCAAATTTTACTACAAGCTCGTCAAGTGGGTTTCCCTCTTAGAAGCCGAAGCTTCGGTGGACCACGCCGGCATGGAAAGGGCCAATGCATGTGAGCAACGCGCCCTATCGCACCTATGGCAAGTGCGAGGAGAGGCGGAGGACGCAGGTGCCGGCGTTTAGCGTGTACCGCAGATGGCGGTCGGCATCGTCTAGTTAGCTAAGAGTAAGTTAGCACTTGTACACTACTAGAGTATTAGTGGGAGTAGATCGTTAATTTGGCTATATGGTTGTCAACGTGGAAGTTCAGTACTCTATATCTGGATCAGAGCTGTTACTTTGCTCTGAATGTTGAACTTTCCGTTTGAACGTATGGAATGGGCTGTTATTTTTTTAAATGGGTTGTATTTGTCCACCACGGGTTTAGATGCTGACTTGTGGGCCTACCAGGTTGACGCGCACACAATCAGGAGATGATTGTACGTGGAGAGGATGACAGCAGGGACCCACCAAGGTCATGGCAGTACGCAAGTAAGTGCCTCCATATTTCAAGCCAATAAAAATGGCTCCTCCTAATGCATTTCTCACATCTGGGTCCCATGCCATTGTCAACGTAGTCAATAAACGAGAGAATTGCACAACGAGCGGCTGACACCAGGGACCTAGCAGCTCGCCCAGTTATTTTTGTTTTGGGTTAATTTGATAAATGCCACTCCAAATCTAGTGATTCCGAGAAATGCCACTGCATTTTTCGAAGTCTGGAGTGGCGTTTTTCAAAGCTTGCAAAAATTGCAATGGCGTTTTTCAAAGTGTGCAAAAATTACAGTGGCATTTTTCAAAGTTTGGAAATTGCAGTGGCATTTTTATAAATCACCATAATTGGAGTGGCATTTATCTAATTTTTTTTTGAGACAGAAGCAAAGTGTCAACTGGGCTGTGCGGGGCACTCTGGCCTGTCTTGACAGCCTTTTCTTTTATGTTCACCACAGACCAGCCAGTAGTTTTTTTCTTTCTTTCTGAAAATGGCTAGCCTAGTTTTTTTGTGATTTGTCAAGTAAGTCGCTTTGTCAGGCCTGTTGGGCTGCAAATCTTTCAAGACGAGGAGAGCTTCAATTGGCTGGCCGAGAAAATGGCCTATCTGCAATGAGAAATGGGCTGTACATTTTTAAAACACATCAAACCGGCAATTAGTTTCAAATTTCTTTTTTTTCATTTCGAGATTTTAAATTGCATTAATTTTTATGTGTGGACAATTTGTTGGATTTTATATTGATATACATTTATTTTTAAATCATTTTGAATGTGACTCGAAATTTCGGGATTAAAAACAGTTCAGACCGCACCGAAATATGCAGAATTTCATATAATATTTTAACCTTGGCCACAATATGGGCTGTAATGCTAACAAAAAGAATATGGGCTCCAAAAAACCCTTAAGAATTAGCAAATGGGCTGTAAATTATTAGAAATAATGGCAGATGGGATGTATGTTGTTTTCCACATATTTGAGGCTTTCCTAAAAGAAGGTTGACGCACAAGCAGTGACTTTGGATATCCATCCAACGGCCATCGTGCTTCTTCAATATCTACTCTTCCTGCTCCAGCCGCTCAAACAAGCGCCGGCGGGACTGCCTGCCCCTCCTCCCGCGGCCGGCTATGCTGCCGCGCAGGCCTCACCGCCCCACCGTACTCCCATCGCTGACCTAGCCTTCCGTCTACTCACCCACACCTATTGTTATTCTCCGGCGACGGCAGACGAACCGGTAAACCCTCGTACTCCCTCCGCATGGGAAACAACTGCCGAGTCTTCCCTGGCTCCGTGTCGTTCCCTTCCTAGGCCTCGCCGTCGTCCATCGCCCTAGTGCTCTCGGTGCGGCGTGGTCAACGTGGGTAACGACCGACATGCATCTGAGTGGACTGTATGTGGAGAGGCTGACAGCTGGGTCCATGGCCGCACGCAAGGAAATGTCTTCTTATTACACGCAAAATAATGATTCCTCCACCTGACATCTGGGACCCACCGAAAGGACCTCTGTATTTCATGAAAAAAATGTTCCCGCCGCTGACAGCTCGGACCCACCAGCTATATCTGCCCACGTAAGGAAGTGCCTCCTTATTACGCACAAAAAAATGAATACTCCCCCTGCTAGCTAGGACCTAACATAATGGGAGGCTGACTTGTGGGCCTACTAAGTTGACGGGGACAGAGGGCTTTGTCAACTTAGTCAATATGAACGATTCTAGCTCTAGTGACCGTACGATATCCATCCAACGACCGTAGTGCTTCTTCAACCTCTGGTCTTCTTGCTCCAGCCGCCCAAAGCAGCGCCGGTCGTGCCGCCTGCTCCTGCCTCCCATGGCCGGCTGTGTTGCCGCAGAGGCCTCACCGCCCCCCTACTACTGCCACCGCTGGCAAGGCCCTGCGGCGACGGCAGGCTCACACCGCAGCCGAACCAGCCAACCATCGTACTCCTGTCCGCGTGGGCTTCCACTGCCGCGTCTTCCCCGGCTCCGCGTCGTCCCCTTCCTAGGCCTCGCCGTCGTCCACCGCCTTGGTGCTCTCGGCACGACGTGGTCAATGTGGTCAACGACCGACTTCCATCGGAAGAGTACTGTACATGGAGAGGCTGACAGCTAGGTCCACATCCGCAGCAAGGAAGTGCCTCCTTATTACGCGGAACATAATGATTCCTCCACCTAACAGCAGGGACTCACCGGATGGGCCACCGTATTTCACGAAAAAAACATTTTTCCCCTAACTGCTAGGACCCACCAGCTACATCTTCGCATGCAAGGAAGTGCGTCCATATTACGTGCAAAAAATTGATTCGCCCCCATCGCACGCAAGGAAGTACCTGATAGTCGGGACCCACTTGGTCGAAGCGTACGTAGCGTTGTCATTCTGGTCGCGAACGTGTATGTACATACTGGTCGATGTAGAGGCACACATGTGTCGTAGTAGAGGCGCGCACGTAGGATGTACACGTACGTACAACGGCCAGGGTGCAAGAAAGTAAATATGGCCACGTACGTACATATGGGCGGGGTGTCGAACGCCTACTCACGCATACGTATGGCCAGGGCTCTTGTACATGGCTGGGTAGGAACGGAGAAACCGCGTCGGCGTCATGTTCATGGGGAGGCAACAGAATGTGTCGTGTTCATCACGAGGCAACGGAACGCGTGCTGTTCATCGGGAGCCAACCGGCTTGGACGGAACAGCCGATGGAAACGAGGCCTGGCGTACCGCAGAACGAAGGAAACAACCTTGTGTTTGACCGGCCATGGTCGAAACAGGATCCTTTTCATCGGGAGGGGTCTGGCGTACCGCAAAATGGATGAAACGGACCTCCTACGGTCGAAACAGGGTCCTGTTGATCGGGAGGGGTGTGGCGTACCAGAAAACGGAGGAAACGGACTTGTGTTGAAGCGCTACGGTCGAAACGGGGGTCCTATTCATCGGGAGGGGTGTGGCGTACCTCAAAACGGGACTCCACGGGATACTGTTCATCTCAACTATCGACCTTCTCCAGCCTCCACGGGCTACTGTTCATCCACCGTCGACCTCCTCCAGCCTCCACCTGCGACTGTTCATCCATGAGCTCCTGTTCATCCAGCCTCCACCGCGCGCTCCTCCACCGGCTACTGTTCAACCAGCCCTCTCCATGGGGTCCTGTTCAACCACCCCTCCACGGGCTACTGTTCATCCAGCCCTCCACGGGGTCCTGTTCATCCACCGGCTCGATCGATCAGGGTACTGTTCATCCAGCGGCAACAGCCTCTACCACCACGGGGTCCAGTTCATACAACCCCCCACCGGGAACTGTTCATCCAAACCCCCCAATAACGCTCACTGTTCATCCAGAGGCAGCATCGATTGGCTTCAGTTAGCAGCAGTAGCGAAGGAATCACTCGGGTTTAGTTAACAGCAAGGGATCGATCGATCGCTTGGGTTCAGTAACGCGTAGCCTGCAGTGCAATCACTCGGGTTCAGTTAGAGCCCAACGCCTCGCTCGGGTTTAGTTAGAGCCCAATGTCTCGCACACACGCATGTACATACGAGAGAAAAGTGCATCGCTCGGCCCCCGACCACCCACCGTAATCGGGAACTCCCCGATATTTTCCTCGCCCTCGCTTCTACCACGGTTTTTTCCGTCATGGACGGCCCAAAGAATGTCATGCAGCTGCGTCTCCGGCCCACCCAGGACAAAAAGCCCATTTTATGTCATGATTTTTTGTCATAGAAGTAGGATCCCACCACATCTATGATGGTACCGGGTTTTGTCACAATTATCGTCATAGAAGTGTCATAAGTATGATAGAAAAAAATTCCGTTCTGCCCACAATGTCACGGATGTGTCTTTTGTTGGTTGTGATAATTCTCGAGGAACATAGCGGGCACGGAAAGCAGCTTGGAACTCCAGTCAGGTAATGACTGTTCCAACAGGTAATGAACGCTTGTGACTGTCCCACCATTCAACAGCGGGACCCTTTCGGAAATAGGAAGATTGTGTCAAGATCAAGATGAAATTTTTCACTCAAGTTTTTGACATTTTCAGACTTATAGTAACTTTTAATACAATCATATTCAAGCTCTAGTCCCCCATCACCTCCTATATCTAGCTTCATTGCTCAGCATTCTTATCGGGTTCATCTAATAATTTCCAATATTGTTCAACAGTTTGATCCATAAAAGCTCCATTGCTGGTAAGATATAATCTCTTTTTACATTCATTCTCTAGTCCTCCATAAAAGAAATGTATAAGTAGTGATGAAGAAAAATCATGATGAGGACAAGTACGTATTAGAGAGGTGTACCTTCGATGACCCTTAACAAGACTTTCACCTAGTTTTTGGTTGAAGTTCACAATCATGTGTCTCGCTCCATAAGTCTACCATTGCGTGTAGAAGCGATCTAAGAATGCACTAGACAATTTTTCCCATGTGTCAAAAGTACCAGCATGATGATTTAATAGCCAATCTTTTGCTCTGGTAGATAATGAAAAAGTGAAAAGCTTAAGTTTCATTCCATCTAGAGTAAAAGCTTTTAATTTAAACACTGTGCATAGCTCTTGAAATTTCTGTAAATGTTTTCCTCTGTATCATCACCTGTGAATGTCTTATCGTGCAGCATACCGATTATTATCGGATCAATTTCCCAACTCCCTTCGCGTGTTGGTCCCAAAGGTTTAAACATTCTCTCTAAAGCCTTCCCTCTTGCAAGACTGCCAATGCCCTGTACAGACATCTCGGTAGGCATGATGAGTACATTTAAAAAAACTAAGATAACAACTGATACGTCCATTTTGCATCATGCTTTTACATCGATATTTATTGCATTATGGGATGTTATTACACATTATGTCACAATACTTATGCCTATTCTCTCTTATTTTACAAGGTTTACATGAAGAGGGAGAATGCCGACAGCTGGGATTCTGGGCTGGAAAAGGAGCAAATATTAGAGACCTATTCTGCACAGCTCCAAAAGTCCTAAAACTTCACGGAAGTTATTTCCAGATTATATAAAAAATATTGAGCGCAAGAAGTACCAGAGGGGGGCCACCCACCAGCCACAAGGGTGGGGGCGCGCCCTACCCCCCTAGGGATGCCCCCTGCCTCGTGGGCCCCCTGGTGGCGCTCCGATGCCCATCTTCTGCTATATGAGGTCTTTCGTCCGAGAAAAAAATCATAAGCAAGCTTACGGGATGAAACCCCGCCGCCACGAGGCGGAACCAATCTAGGGCTCCGGCGTAGCTGTTCTGCCGGGGAAACTTCCCTCCGGGAGGGGGAAATCATCACCATCGTCATCACCAACGATCCTCTCATCGGGAGGGGGTCAATCTCCATCAACATCTTCACCAGCACCATCTCACACTAGTAGAAAAAGGGTCAAACGTGAAGCACATTAGTGCCGGTTTGAATTTGAGCCGGCACTAATGTGTACATTAGTGCCGGTTCCAACGACTAGCCAGGCCGCTCTCATTAGTACCGGTTCATGGCGAACCTTTAGCACCGGTTCGTGCCACGAACCGGTACTAAAGTGAGTGGTGGCAGGATGTTGTCAGTCCGGGGCCCCTCCAGCACCTTTAGTACCAGGTCGTATCACGAACCGGTACTAAAGGTCGTCCTACATAGACCCTTCGTCCACCCTAGCTCGCTCTGTTCTTCCCCTTTCCCCTCTCTTCTCTGTTATTTTCCCTCTTCCTCTCAAGCTCATCACACATTTTGCCCAAGATTTGAAGGCCCCCATCCATTCAAATGATCACAAAGGTTAGCAACTTTTTCCTTTCATCTCTCATTGCTAGATTAGCTTGTGCAATGCTTTATATAGTGATTGATTTTTGAGTTTAGTAATTTGGGAGGAATTATATATATGTTCTAGTATTTGATTTATATGCAATTTGAGGTTAAAAATAACACTTAGTTTTGCATATGTAGGTGTGGTTTACTTAGTACCTTCTAAATCTCCGTCGTAACCACCGTCGATCGCTCGCAACGTCCCGTCGCCGACACCACCTTGTGGTGAGCCTCTTGTTCATGAAGTTTTATATAAAAAATGATGTTTGTGTGATTTGGATATATAGTTACTCGTATAATTATCTTACCCATACATTGTTTGTTATGCATAGTGCCATGGTTTTGATATCCGTCCCCGTCGGCCCTCATCCGGGTTATGATTCGGATGTGGTATATTCTCTTTTAAAACTATTCATTGCATTTCGTGTTTATGACAAATTATGCCCATCAAGTTGACATAGATATTTGTATGTAGGAGGTAGTTGAACCCGAAATTCCAACCGACCCTATTGTCGAGAGGTTAAATTTAGTTGAAAGAGAAAACGAGGATTTGAAGGAAAAATTGAAAAGAATTGAGGGGGAGAAGATGGAATTGGAGTTGCATGTTGTCGATGTCGTCGATGATCACAAGATTAAGATGGAGAAAATGCGCTTGAAGATTAGAAAGATTAGAAAATATGCCATTCATAGTGAGGCTTGGTATCATTATGCTGTTGGATCAATTGTTACCTTAGTTGCGATCTTGATCGCATTTGTTGTTGCATTTAAATTCTTTAGCTAGAGAGTTATTTGTTTGTTGCATTTAAGTGTTGTATGATCTTTATGTATGAACTTTATGTATTGTATTAATTTGATGTTTTCGGTGCTGTGTATTGAAGATGAGCCGACAATGGATGTACGATGACCAATGCTCTCCCGAGTTCATTAATGGCGTGCGTACTTTTCTGCTTGCGGCTGAGGCAAACAAGCGAGCGGATGGTTTTATGCATTGTCCATGTGCTGGCTGTAAGAGTGGTCGCAATTACTCTATGTCGAGAACCATTCACGTCCACCTGTTTGAGTCCGGTTTCATGCCCCACTATAATGTTTGGACCAAGCATGGAGAAAGAGGGGTTATGATAGAAGACAATGAAGAAGAAGAGGACGACGACAGCTATCCTGGCCATGGGTTCCCTGAATACGATGATACAACAATGAGGGAACAAGCTAAGCCGGTAATGCGGGAAGAAGCTGAGCCGGCAATGCGGGAAGAAGCTGAAGAAGAGGCATCGGATGAGCCCGTTGATGATCTAGGCCGGGCCATTGCCGATGCAAAGAGAAACTGCGCAAGTGATTTGGAGAAGAAGAAGTTGCAGCGCATGTTAGAGGATCACAAAAAATTGTTGTACCCGAATTGCGTAGGTGACAAGAAAAAGTTGGGCACCACACTAGAATTGCTGCAATGGAAGGCAGAGAATGGTGTATCTGACAAGGGATTTGGAAAGTTGCTGGTAATGATAAAGGATATGCTTCCAAAGGACAACGAATTGCCCGATAGTACGTACCAAGCAAAGAAGGATGTCTGCCCTCTAGGGTTAGAGGTGCAGAAGATACATGCATGCCCTAATGATTGCATCCTCTACCGCGGTGAGTACGAGGATTTGAACGCATGCCCGGTATGCGGTGCATTGTGCTATAAGATCAGCCGCGATGACCCTGGTGATGTCGAGGGTGAGCGCCCCAGGAAGAAGATTCCTTCCAAGGTGATGTGGTATGCTCCTATAATACCACGGTTGAAACGTTTGTTCCAAAACAAAGAGCATGCCAAGGCGATGCGATGGCACAGAGAAGACCGTAAGAAAGACGGAAAGTTGAGAGTACCCGCTGACGGGTCGCAGTGGAGAAAAATCGAAAGAAAGTACGGGAAGGAGTTTGCAGATGACGCAAGGAACATATGGTTTGGTCTAAGCGCAGATGGCATTAATCCTTTTGGGGAGTAGAGCAGCAACCATAGCACCTGGCCTGTGACTCTATGTTTGTATAACCTTCCTCCTTGGTTGTGCATGAAGCGGAAGTTCATTATGATGCCAGTGCTCATCCAAGGCCCTAAGCAACCCGGCAACGACATTGATGTGTACCTAATGCCATTAGTTGAAGAACTCTTACAACTGTGGAATGGAACAGGTGTACGTGCATGGGATGAGCACATGGGGGAAGAATTTGACCTAAAGGCGTTGTTGTTCATGACCATCAATGATTGGCCTGCTCTCAGTAACCTTTCAGGACAGACAAACAAGGGATACCGCGCATGCACGCACTATTTGGACAATACCGACAGTATATATTTGGCTAATTGTAAGAAGAATGTGTACCTGGGACATCGTCGATTTCTTCCGAGCAGGCATCCCATAAGAAAGAAAGGCAAGCATTTCAAAGGTGAGGCGGATCACCGGACGAAGCCTCGCCACCGTACTGGTGCTGATGTACATGATATGGTCAAGGATTTGAAGGTGGTCTTTGGAAAGGGTCCTGGTGGACAACCTGTTCTGAATGACGCTGACGGACGCGCACCCATGTGGAAGAAGAAATCTATATTTTGGGACCTGCCCTATTGGAAAGACCTAGAGGTCCGCTCCGCAATTGACGTGATGCACGTGACGAAGAATCTTTGTGTGACCCTGCTTGGCTTCTTGGGCGTGTATGGGAAGACAAAAGATACACCTGAGGCACGGGAGGACCAGCAATGTATGCACGGAAAAGACGGCATACATCAGGGTCATGCAAGCTACGCTCTTACCAAAGAAGAGAAGGAAATCTTCTTTGAGTGCCTGCTTAGTATTAAGGTACCGTCTGGCTTCTCGTCGAATATAAAGGGAATAATAAACATGGCAGAGAAAAAGTTCCAGAACCTAAAGTCTCATGACTGCCACGTGATTATGACGCAACTGCTTCCGGTTGCATTGAGGGGGCTTCTACCGGAAAATGTTCGATTAGCCATTGTGAAGCTATGTGCATTTCTCAATGCAATCTCTCAGAAGGTAATCGATCCAGAAATCATACCAAGGTTAGAGAATGATTTGGTGCAATGTCTTGTCAGTTTCGAGTTGGTGTTCCCACCATCCTTCTTCAACATCATGACGCACATCCTAGTTCACCTATGCGAAGAGATTAATGTTTTGGGTCCTGTATTTCTACACAATATGTTCCCCTTTGAGAGGTTCGTGGGAGTCTTAAAGAAATATGTTCATAACCGTGCTAGGCCAGAAGGAAGCATCTCCAAGGGCCATAAAAATGAGGAGGTCATTGAGTTTTGTATTGACTTTATTCCTGACCTTAAGCCGATTGGTGTTCCTGAATCGCGGCATAAGGGCAGACTGGATGGAAAAGGCACGCTAGGAGGGGAACAAATAATATGTATGGACGGACATTCTCTCACTGAAGCACACTACACAGTTCTACAGAATTCCGCCTTGGTGGCTCCGTATATGGATGAACACAAGAATTTGCTATGCTCCAAACACTCGGAGCGGTCTGATGACTGGATTACACGTGAACAAACCAGGAGTTTCGCCAGCTGGTTGCAGACACGTACCATGCATGACACCTCTATTGAAGATGACATGTACTTGGTGTCCCAGTTACCATCTTCGAATATAATGACTTTCAAAGGGTACGAGATAAATGGTAATACATTTTACATGATCGCCCAAGAAAAGAAGAGCACCAACCAAAACAGTGTTGTCCGCTTTGATGCAGAAACCAAGACAGGAAAGGAAACATATTATGGTTATATACAGGACATATGGACTTGACTATCGACGTGGTTTGAAGGTCCCTTTGTTTCGGTGCAAATGGGTCAATATGACACGAGGCGGGGTAACGGAAGACCCGCCGTACGGAATGACAACAGTGGATCTCAACAATCTTGCGTATGCAGATGAACCATTCGTCCTAGCCAATGATGTGGCACAGGTTTTCTATGTGAAGGACATGTCTACCAAGCCAAGAAAAAGAAAAGATAAGGAAGTGAATGCATCGTACGATGAGCCAAAGCGGCACATAGTTCTTTCTGGGAAGAGAAACATCGTGGGAGTGGATGACAAGACAGACATGTCAGAAGATTATGAAAAGTTTGATGAAATTGCTCCATTCACAGTGAATATTGACCCGAGCATCCCGTTAAATGATGAAGATTTTCCATGGTTACGGCGCAAAGGGACACACGCGAAGAAAAAGTTTCACACCCAAAGATCTGGGATGTGATCGGCTTCACTATCATCACTTTCTTCTGTGTTTCACACCCAGGAGGGAATCTCTGTAATAGTTAGGGTAGTTATGTGTTTTGGCATTTGAAACACGAAGAAATTTTATGTGCAAACAAATTCTTTCATGCCTTTACTGATTTTTAAAGTTAAGTTATTCACAAACTAGTGATTCACACTAATTTCAAATAATTCAAAATTTAAACTATTCAAATTTGAAAACTATGGGCACTAACAGAAAGTTTGTAATTTTTTGTACCTAAAGCAAAAATATTCACAAAGAAACTCTAAATACACAAAAAAACAACTCAAAAATAAATAAAGCCAAAAAAATAAAAAAGCCCGCCTACTGGGCCAGAGCGGCCTACATACGACTAGAAACCCAACCTGTTGTTGGGCCAGGATGCAGGCCCGCAAAGGCCCAGTAGGCCCACAGGGCAGCACAGAACATGTAGTCCCAGTAGGCCTGCTTTGGAGAGGAGCTCGAGAGAGCTACCGCATGGGGGGTTATAAACCAGTGCGGACGCCCCTCGGCTAGCGAGGTGGGACTAAACTTGCCGCACCGCACCTTGCCAGCGCACCCCCTTTAGTACCGGGTGGTGGCTCCAACCGGTACTAAAGGCCCCCCTTTAGTACCGGTTGGAGCCACCCCCCGGTACTAAAGGGTGTGCGGTTCCCGCCGCTTGGCCTGACCAAAACAGGCCTTTAGTACCGGTTGGTGGCTCCAACCGGTACTAAAGGTCCATCCTATATAACTAAACACTTCAAAAATTTCAGTTTCTCATCTGCTTCTTCTCCTCTGCCCCGTCGCCCGCCGCCCCCGTCTCCATATCCCTCGTCGCCGCCCCCGTCGCCGCCCCGTCGTCCCCATCGTCACCGCCGCGCCGTCTCGGCCCGTCCCGCGTCGTCCCCGTCCCCATCATCGTCGCCCTGTCCCCGTCGTCGCCGCCCCGGCCCGTCCCCGTCGTCGCCGCCCCGTCCCTGTCCCCGTCGTCGCCATCCCCGTTGTCACCGCGCCCGTCGCCGTCCCCGTCGCCGCCCCCCGTCGCCTCTCGCCTCGCAAGTGAGCACACACACACACACATACATTTTTTTAGTTTTTTAGTTATAGAAATAGTTATAAAAATGTTAGAAATTTTTCTTTTTTTAGTTATAGAAATAGTTAGTTATATAGCATTGTTAGAAATTTGTAGCGACCAGACCTCAAACGGTCAATCTCTGTGCTCCGGTGTCATCCCTGGATCAGTAATGCTGACACCACACAGTACTCGGAGGATTTATAACAGAGTAGCAATCACACACTTATTACGTCGAGTGTCTCAATAGAGAACTTATTACAATAAACATGGCTTAAGGCCATCTAATAACGATAACAGCGGAAGGCTTGGAAGATAAGCGAGTCCATCAACTCCAACGGCATCACTGAGTATAGAACCACGACCTAAAATCTCCTTAATCGTCATTTGAAAAGTCTGCAACATTAACGTTGCAGCCCGAAAACGGGTCAGCACATGGAATATGTTGGCAATGTAACACATAGAGAGTAATGGAATGAAACAGCTATTCTATATGCATATTTGGCTGGTGGAGAGCTCTATGGTTACAGTTTTTGCGAAAAGCCAATTTTTCCCTACTGCAAAGGAATAAATTTATTTAACTATCATGGTGGTTGTTAAACATTGAGAATGGTTGATAGCATTCTCAATCCCAATTAAATATCATTAAACAAAACCCAACCAAATTAATTTAGGGTAACATGTTGAGATTCACATGATAATCCAGGTACTAGATACTCAAGATGTCCCATAACCGGGGACACGGCTAACCATGATTAGTTTATACACTCTGCAGAGGTTTGCGCACTTTTCCCCACAAGACTCGATCGCCTCCGTTTGGTTTCTCGCACTACATGGTGTTTGAGAAGACGGATGACTGAGACATAGTCTTTCAGAAGCGCTAGCACCTTACGATCGGGTAGACCGTACCACCTACATCCCCTACATCTGCTCGTCTACCACTATAAGAGTTCGCACGACTTAGTCAACTATGCTAGAGCCCATAATAGCTTGTGGCTGCACACGGAAGTTTCTAGCATGAAAAATCTCATGATCCCTTTGAGCCTGGGTGGCGGTCCAAAAGAAAACAGGCAAATCCTAGATTACCCAGGTGCCTCAATCCACCCAGATGTGTGTTTAAGTTGCCACCTTAGATAAACCATTAATTAACAAACTCACATCTGTCATGGATATCACTAACCCAATCCACGTCTACTAGCATAGCATAGCAATAATAAGCAAACGTAGAAGTAACTCCCAAAGGTTTGATAATAAACAGGTAATAGGTACTACCTCAACTACTTCCCATCCCACAATTTAATTAGATCCTAATCATGCAATGTTTGAGGATTTGATCTATTGCAATAAAACTGGGTAGTAGGAAAGGTATGATCAAGTGTTACTTGCCTTGCTGATGATCCGTGAAACCTAGAGATTCGAAGTAACAGGCGGCGCACTCCGGGTATTCTATCGCAGACAAACAACAAGCATACAATAAGTACTCATCTAATGCATAGGTAAAACTCAAGTAAGAGATCTAACCAGAAAGTTCAACTTAAGAACTCCGGTTTGCAAAAAGAATCAAATCGAACGAAGCAACGAAAGTCAAATGGCGAAAGAAAACAACTTCGTTCTACTAATATGGATTTAAGGCAATTTTTACAGTGGCAAAAACTTGTTTAAGTTGGTTAGACGGATAGAGGGTTTCGAGATGAAACTCTAGGCGCTTGAATCGCCTGATTCCGATAAACGAGCGAAAAGTTATACTAAAACGAAAATCGGATCAGAAATCGCGATCAGAAAATATTCGCGGAAAATCCGAGAAAAGAAAAACGACGAACAGATTAACGAACGAACGTTCGTTAACCGGATCTAAACGACGAATACGTTCGTTAAAACGAACGAACGAGCGAACGCTCGCTATTTAACCTAAACCGAAAAAAAACCGATCTAAATAAAAAAACGGAAACTAAAAAACCCGACGAAAAACCGATCGAAAAACCAAACGGTTTTTCGAGAAAAATGGTGGCACGGAAATCGAGTCACCTCGGGCGGCGGATCAGCGGCGGCGGGGTCCGGCAAGGCGGCGGCGGGGTCCGGCGAGGCGGCAGCGGCGGCGGGCGGCGGCGGCGGCGGCCGGTGCGGGGCTCGAGGGCGGGCGGGGCTGGCGGCTAGGGTTTGGCCCGGGGCTGGGCTGCGGCTTATAAAGCCTGCCGGGCCAAGAGTCCTAGTCGGACACGGCCCGGTTAGGTCGGTGCATGTTTTTTTAAAAAAAAAATTAATGACGCGCAGAAGAAAAATAAAAAGAAATACTAAACGGACTCCAAAAATCCCGAAATAAATTTTCCCGGGCTTCTAAAATCAAGCTGCACAAGGTGAACATTTATTTGGGGCCTAAATGCAATTTTGAAAAACGCACATTTTTCCTAAATTCAAATAAAATACCGAAAAACTCCGAAATAAAATCTTACTTGATTTTATTATTAAATCCTCAATATTTCTTTATTTTGGGAAAGTCATTTTATTCCCTCTCTCATATTTTTGTAATAGAAATAATTGATGATAAATAATTAAAATCGAATGATCCTATTCTCAATTTTTGAGAAAACTCAAATATGAAAATAACGAAATCCCCAACTCTCTCCGTGGGTCCTTGAGTTGCGTAGTATTTCTAGGATCAAAACCGAAAGCAAATAAAATATAATATGCAATGATGATCTAATGTATAACATTCCAAATTGAAAATTTTGGGATGTTACAAACCTACCCCCCTTAAGATGAATCTCGCCCTCGAGATTCGGGTTGGCTAGAAAATAGGTGAGGGTGGTCCTTGAGAAAATCTTCCTCTTGCTCCCAGGTGGCTTCGTCCTCCGTGTGGTGGCTCCACTGAACCTTACAAAACTTGATAACCTTGCTGCGAGTGACTCGACTGGCAAACTCGAGAATCTTAACTGGTTTCTCCTCATAGGTCAAATTGTTATCCAACTGGATTGCTTCCAATGGCACTGTATCCCTCAACGGTATGTCAGCCATCTCCGCGTGGCACTTCTTCAACTGAGAAACGTGGAACACATCATGAACTCCTGACAATCCTTCGGGCAATTCCAACTTGTAGGCCACTTCTCCCATACGCTCCAAAACTCGATATGGTCCTACAAATCGTGGTGCTAACTTTCCCTTAACTCCAAAATGCTTTGTTCCCCGAAGTGGTGATACTCGAAGATAAGCTCTATCTCCAACTTCGTAAACTGTCTCATTGCGATTAGAATCTGCATAACTCTTCTGTCTGGACTGGGCTATCTTGAGTCTATCGCGAATCAACTTCACCTTCTATTCAGACTCTATAATCAAGTCAGGTCCAAACAACTGGCGGTCTCCAACTTCGTCCCATGACAATGGTGTCCTGCACCTCCTTCCGTACAAGGCTTCGAAAGGGGCCATCTTCAAACTGGTTTGGTAGCTACTGTTATAAGAGAACTCTGCATATGGCAAATTGTCGTCCCAACTAGATCCATAATCTAGCGCAGAAGCTCTCAGCATATCCTCCAAAATCTGATTGACTCTCTCGGTCGCCTAGTTCCCAAAGTTTCGTGGAACTGCTTCCAGAACTTTGAGGTAAACTGGGTTCCTCTATCTGATACGATACTCCTCGGAACTCCATGCAGACATACTATCCTGGTCATGTATATCTTTGCCAACTTAGCACTGGTGTAAGTGGTCTTTACCGGGATGAAATGAGCTACCTTTGTCAAACGATCGACTACAACCCAAATCGAGTCATAGCCTGAACGTGTTCTGGGCAATCCTGTAATAAAATCCATGCCTTGCTTATCCCACTTCCATTCGGGTATCGGCAATGGTTGTAGCAATCCTGCTGTCTTCTCATGCTCTGCCTTCACTCTCTGACATACATCACAAACTGCTACGTACTCCGCAATATCCTTTTTCATTCCGGTCCACCAAAAAATATCCTTCAAATCCAAATACATCTTGGTATTTCCTGGGTGAATCGAATATGGTGAATCATGTGCTTCTTGCAGTATCAACTTCCTGATCTCTAGGTCATTGGGCACGTAAACACGGTCTTCAAACCATAGGGTATCGTGCTCATCCTCACGAAATCCCTTAGCCTTTTCTTTGCTAAGTTTCTCCTTAATAGAAGCAATCTCCTTGTCAGTCCTTTGGGCTTCTCTGATTTTATCCATCAATGTAGATTGAATCTCCAATGCTGCTACATAGCCTCTCGGGACTATTTCTAAACATAACTCTCGAATATTTTCGACTAACTCCCTTGGTAATTCTCCCGTCATTAGGGTGTTGACATGACTCTTACGGCTTAATGCGTCGGCTACTACATTAGCCTTTCCGGGGTGATAATGCAATTTCATATCATAATCCTTGATGAGCTCCAACCATCTCTTTTGTCTGAGATTCAACTCCTTCCGTGTGAAAATATACTTCAAACTCTTATGATCCATATACACCTCGCAATGCTTTCCAATCAGAAAATGCCTCCAAGTCTTCAGTGCATGCACTACGGCTGCTAACTCCAAATCATGCGTAGCATAATTCAACTCATGAGGCTTAAGCTGTCGTGAGGCATATGAAACAACTCTCCCTTCCTGCATAAGCACTGCTCCAAGTCCTCGACGTGAAGCGTCGCAATACACCTCATAATCCTTGGTCTGGTCTGGCAAAATCAACACTGGTGAAGTTACCAAACGTTTCTTCAACTCCTGGAAACTAGCCTCACATTCCTCCGTCCATATGAACTTGGTATCTTTCTTCAACAACTCCGTCATAGGCTTCGCAATCTTTGAGAAATTCTCAATAAATCTCCGGTAGTATCCTGCGAGTCCAAGAAAACTTCGGATCTCTCCAACTGTTGTTGGTGCTTCCCAATTGGTCACAGTGATAACCTTTGTGGGGTCAACTGCTATTCCTTCTCCGGATATAACGTGTCCAAGGAATCCTACTTCCTTCAACCAAAACTCACATTTGCTAAACTTGGCATATAATTGATGTTCCCTGTGCTTTCCAAGAACCAAACGCAAATGTTCCTTATGCTCCTCTTCATTCTTTGAGTAAACCAGGATATCATCAATGAACACTACGACGAACTTATCCAAAAACTCCATAAACACTTTGTTCATCATGTTCATAAAATATGCAAGTGCGTTAGTCAGACCAAATGACATAACGGTATACTCATACAGCCCATACCTGGTGGTAAAAGCCGTCTTGGGTATATCCTGTTCCTGAATCTTCAACTGGTGGTATCCTGATCGCAGATCGATCTTGGAAAATACCTTAGCTCCTTGCAATCGATCAAACAGATCATTGATCATCGGTAGTGGGTACTTGTTCTTGATTGTTACTTCATTCAATCCTCGATAATCAACAATCATCCTTAATGATCCATCCTTCTTTTCCACGAGAAGTACTGGTGATTCCCAAGGTGAAGAACTTGGGCGAATATAACCTTTATCCAGTAACTCCTTAATTTGCTTCTTAATCTCCACCAAATCCTTTGCAGGCATCCTGTGTGGTCTCTTCGATATTGGCCCTGTGCCTGGCAATAGCTCAATCAAAAACTCAATGTCCCTATCTGGTGGCATGCCTGGCAACTCCTCTGGAAATACATCAGGGAATTCCTTTACCACTGGTACTTCCTCCTGCACAACTCCTGTTAAGCAATTTACTTGAGTCCTCTTTGGCACATGTCAGGATACATACTTGATCCTTCTCCCTTCTGGGTGGTAAGCAAAATTGACTTACTAGCACATTCAATATTACCTTCATACTTTGATAACCAATCCATGCCTAATATCACATCCAATCCTTGGGATTCCAATACTATTAGGTCTGAGGGAAAAACATAGTTACCAATCCTTAATGGTAACCGATCACACCATCGACTAGCCATATATTCTGCTCCAGGCGAGGTTACTAACATGGGTGACCTAAGGGCTTGGGTTGACAGGTTATACTTATCCACAAATCCCCTTGAGATGTATGAATGCGATGCACCAGTATCAAAAAGAACGAGTGCAGTAAATGACTTAACCAAAAACTTACCTATTACTGCATCAGGCTGAGCTTCAACCTCCTCCACGCTAACGTGGTTCACCTGTCCCCTGTTGAAAGGGTTCGGCTTCTTCCCAGAGCTTCCATTGCTATTTCCATTTTGTAATTCAAGACATTCATTGGCATAATGTCCGGTCTTCGAACACTTAAAGCAAGTGACTTGGCTCAGGTCTTTCTTGGCTGGGGTTGATGGGTTGGTACGGTTCTGGCCGTTGCTTCCTCCATTATCATTTCCATTCCTGGGGCCATTGTGATTGTGCGATCTACCTCCTCCATGGGTATGCTGAAAATGTCCTCCCGGTCTAGGGGTAAAACGTGGCTTCTGCTGAGTTCCTGAATTGTACTTTCCTTGTGCATACTTCCTCTTGCGACTTTCAATTTGCTGCTGCTTCCCTTCAATCATAAGAGCACGATCTACCAACTCCTGGTAGTTGTTGAAGGTTGCTACCATCAACTGCATGCTCAACTCATTGTTCAGTCCTTCCAGAAACTTCTCCTGCTTAGCTGCATCTGTAGCAACGTCATCTGGGGCATAATGTGCTAATTTACTAAAGTCCTCCACGTACTGGCCAACTGTCCGTCCTCCTTGGCGCAAGTTGCGAAACTCACGCTTCTTCATGGCCATAGCTCCTGCTGAAACATGGGCAGTATGAAAAGCCTGCTGAAACTGGTCCCATGTGATAGTGTCGACAGGGAAAGTAGCTGTGAAATTCTCCCACCATGATGTTGCGGGTCCTTCAAGCTGATGTGCGGCAAACTTCACCTTCTCCGCATCCGTGCATCCTGCTGTGGTCAACTCTCTAGCTGTCTTGCGGAGCCAATCATCTGCTACTATTGGCTCAGTGCTACTGGAAAACACCGGCGGGTTCAACCTAAGAAAACGGGCTAAATGATCAACAGGTGGTGGTGGTGGATTGTTGTTGTTGTTCCCCTGATTCTGATTCTGGACTAGCAACTGCATCAATGTGTTCTGCTGCTGGATCAACTGAGTGAGCTCCGGTGGAAAGGTAAATCCAGGGTCACGTCTCGGAGGCATCTGAGGGTTTAGAAAAGATGAGATTTAAGAATAGAGGGGGTCTAAAGAGAAAACACTACCCATATGCACATGAGGCAAAATCAAACAATTCACTTCATTCATTCAATCAAACAAGGGCATACAATCGATCTAACTATCACAAAAGTGCTCAGACTATAATATTTACATGGTGGACTACTACTACTGATGAAGTGGTCTACTAGAAATATTCTTCGGTTGCAGACTCTATGATATTTGCTCCGGCCTCATCAACATAGTCATCATCGCTATCATCTGGATCCGAATCGATGTCGTCGATGATGATGTAGTCTTCCGGGCGTATCTCCTTGGGTTCTTCATCTTCATCTACTGGTGTAGGGCCTCCCATAAATATCCCGATCTTCATTGTTAGGTCGACATTCTTGTCCACTAATACTTCAATTTCTTCTTCATAATCTTCACGTGTAGCCTTGAGTTCTTCCTCCAGTTACTTGATTCTTGTCCTTGCCTTCTTCAGGTCTATCATGTCGGCGCACATCTGGTTCTCCTGACGTCGAATGTGCTGGTTTAACTCCTAGATAAAAGCTGCAATTGATCTATCCTTCCTGGTGTTGATCATCTCCCAGTGCTCCTCTCGGCGTCCACAAATCTGGTAGATAGTATCCTTGAGATCATTGCAGTAGACTTCTCCAATGCGTCCTATGGCGATGTGAGCTGCCATGCTCTTTCCTAGACTCCAAGTTGGTGCATTAAAACAAAACTCTATGGGCTCAGTGACTGGCATGAACGTCCTTCCTGGAACTTGAACTTGAATCATCCAGCGCTCTTCTTCAGGTAAAGTGGCGTTGTAGGTTCCGGTGAAGCTTGGTACTCCTATGTTCAGGTATCTAGTGACTTCCTTCAAGTGACGTCCAAAGGGTGTATCTTCATCCGGTTGCGTGAACTTGTTCCTTGCATCCGCCATCCTAAAAGAGTAGAAAAGATGAGGAGTCGGAAGAGAAGAGAGTAGGTAGTGATCTAGGTCTTTTGCTTAGTGGTCGTGTCCTACAGTCAGCATGTGCTCTGATACCATCTCTGTAGCGACTAGACCTCAAACGGTCCAATCTCTGTGCTTCGGTGTCATCCCTGGATCAGTAATGCTGACACCACACAGTACTCGGAGGATTTATAACAGAGTAGCAATCACGCACTTATTACATCGAGTGTCTCAATAGAGAACTTATTACAATAAACATGGCTTAAGGCCATCTAATAACGATAACAGCGAAAGGCTTGGAAGATAAGCGAGTCCATCAACTCCAACGGCATCACTGAGTATAGAACCACGACCTAAAAACTCCTTAATCGTCGTCTGAAAAGTCTGCAACATTAACGTTGCAGCCCGAAAACGGGTCAGCACATGGAATATGCTGGCAATGTAACACATAGAGAGTAATGGAATGAAACAGCTATTCTATATGCATATTTGGCTGGTGGAGAGCTCTATGGTTACAGTTTTTGCGAAAAGCCAATTTTTCCCTACTGCAAAGGAATAAATTTATTTAACTATCATGGTGGTTGTTAAACATTGAGAATGGTTGACAGCATTCTCAATCCCAATTAAACATCATTAAACAAAACCCAACCAAATTAATTTAGGGTAACATGTTGAGATTCACATGATAATCCAGGTACTAGATACTCAAGATGTCCATAACCGGGGACACGGCTAACCATGATTAGTTTATACACTCTGCAGAGGTTTGCGCACTTTTCCCCACAAGACTCGATCGCCTCCGTTTGGTTTCTCGCACTACATGGTGTTTGAGAAGACGGATGACTGAGACATAGTCTTTCAGAAGCGCTAGCACCTTACGATCGGGTAGACCGTACCACCTACATCTTCTAGTCTACCACTTTAAGAGTTCGCACGACTTAGTCAACTATGCTAGAGACCATAATAGCTTGTGGCTGCACACGGAAGTTTCTAGCATGAAAAATCTCATGATCCCTTTGAGCCTGGGTGGCGGTCAAAAAGAAAACAGGCAAATCCTGGATTACCCAGGTGCCTCAATCCACCCAGATGTGTGTTTAAGTTGCCACCTTAGATAAACCATTAAAAAAACTCACATCTGTCATGGATATCACTCACAAAATCCACGTCTACTAGCATAGCATAGCAATAATAAGCAAACGTAGAAGTAACTCCCAAAGGTTTGTTAATAAACAGGTAATAGGTACTACCTCAACTACTTCCCATCCCACAATTTAATTAGATCCTAATCATGCAATGTTTGAGGATTTGATCTAATGCAATAAAACTGGGTAGTAGGAAAGGTATGATCAAGTGTTACTTGCCTTGCTGATGATCCGTGAAACCTAGAGATACGAAGTAACAGGCGGCGCACTCCGGGTATTCTATCGCAGACAAACAACAAGCATACAATAAGGACTCATCTAATGCACAGGTAAAACTCAAGTAAGAGATAACCAGAAAGTTCAACTTAAGAACTCCGGTTTGCAAAAAGAATCAAATCGAACGAAGCAACGAAAGTCAAACGGCGAAAGAAAACAACTTCGTTCTACTAATCTGGATCTAACGCAATTTTTACAGTGGCAAAAACTTGTTTAAGTTGGTTAGACGGATAGAGGGTTTCGAGACGAAACTCCAAGCGCTTGAATCGCCTGATTCCGATAAACGAGCGAAAAGTTATACCACAACGAAAATCGGATCAGAAATCGCGATCAGAAAATAATCGCGGAAAATCCGAGAAAAAGAAAAATGACAAACGGATTAACGAACGTACGTTCTTAACCGGATCTAAACGACGAATACGTTCTTTAAAACGAACGAACGAGCGAACGAACGCTCGCTATTTAACCTAAACCGAAAAAACCGATCTAAATAAAAAAAGGAAACTAAAAAAACCAACAACAAACCGCTCGAAAAACCAAACGGTTTTTCGAGAAAAACGGCGGCGCAAAAATCGAGGCACCTCGGGCGGCGGGTCGGCGGCGGCGGGGTCCGGCGAGGCGTCGGCGGCGGCGGCGGGCGGTGCGGGCGGTGGCGCGAGCGGCGGCGGCGCGGGGCTCCAGGGCGGGCGGGGCTGGCGGCTAGGGTTTGGCCCGGGGCTGGGCTGCGGCTTATAAAGCCTGCCGAGCCAGGAGTCCTAGTCGGACACGGCCCGGTTAGGTCGGTGCGCGTTTTTTTTAAATAATTACGTGCAGAAGAAAAATAAAAAGAAATACTAAACGGACTCCAAAAATCCCGAAATAAATTTTCCCGGGCTTCTGAAATCAAGCCGCACGAGGTGAACATTTATTTGGGGCCTAAATGCAATTTTGAAAAACGCACATTTTTCCTAAATTCAAATAAAATACCGAAAAACTCCGAAATAAAATCTTACTTGATTTTATTATTAAATCCTCAATATTTCTTTATTTTGGGAAAGTCATTTTATTCCCTCTCTCATATTTTTGTAATAGAAATAATTGATGATAAATAATTAAAATCAAATGATCCTATTCTCAATTTCTGAGAAAACTCAAATATGAAAATAACGAAATCCCAACTCTCTCTGTGGGTCCTTGAGTTGCGTTGAATTTATAGGATCAAAACCAAAAGCAAATAAAATATGATATGCAATGATGATCTAATGTATAACATTCCAAATTGAAAATTTTGGGGTGTTATAGAAATGTTATAGAAATGTTAGAATTGTTAAAAAAAATTCTGTTTTTTAGTTATAGAAATATTTATAAAAAAGTTAGAATTGTTAGAAATTTTTCTGTTTTTTAGTTATTGAAATAGTTATAAAAAAGTTAGAAATTTTTATTTTTTTTAGTTATAGAAATATTAGAAATGTTATACAAATGTTAGTTATATATATAGAAATGTTATAATTTTTTCTGTTTTTTAGTTATAGAAATGTTAGTTATATAGCATTGTTAGAAATGTTATAGGAATGTTAGTTATATAGAAATGTTAGAAATTTTAGTTATCAAAATCCAATCATTAAAAAAATGTTACTTTTTGCGGGTATATAGCTAGTATTTGTTCTCGACAATGCCCGACCCGCATCCTCGCCATCGACCCGTCTGCGACGATGTCCGACTGACCCATGTTCAGGACTGGGCTCCGCCGGGCTGGCACTGGGAGGTGCTGCCTGGAGGGGCGCGCCGCTTGATGAGGAACCCGGCCCCGGTCGTCGACCCTGATCTCGTTTGGTGGCGTTCACGTGGGCCAGTTTCGGTGCGGAGGGAGCTGACCCCGCCAGAGGTGGTACGTCGCCGTGTCAGGAAGGAGGACGAGCACGTCCATCGCTACATGGTTGCGTTAGAGGGCGGAAGGTTCTCCAATACCTAGCAGTTTCTTCAAGGATCTCGCTTCAGCTATGATCCTGTGAGGGTTCCTTCTCTTTGGGTGTCCACCGCCCGCGCCGCATGATCCGACGATGTATTCGAGATTATATCTATTATTCGAGACGATGTATTCGAGATTATATCTATTATTCGAGACAATGTATTCGAGATTATATCTATTATTCGAGACGACGTATTCGAGATTATATTCGATGATGCTTATTATGTACTATGATTGATTCAGTTTTTCCTTATTAATTGATTGCATCCATGCATTATAATTTGAATATATTTCCTTTGGATTAGTTAAACAAAACCTATGGCGGACAATACCGGCAGAGAGGGAGAAGAGGCCCTGTTCAATATCATACGCAATCCTCGCGGGCCAGATGATGATCAGAATGAAGAAGATTATGACGGCTCCGAATATCTAAACAACACCGAGGAGGGTGATATGATATTCGATCGCGACGACCGAATTGATGAAGTCATGAACTATGAACATGACGAAGAAAATGTTGATCTTGAAACAACAAAAACCGGAGAGGTATATATATTTATATAAGCAGGCATCTGGTGATCATCACATGTTTTAAATGACTTGAAGATATATTAACAAATCGATCTTTCTTCTTTCAGCCATCCGGATCGAGCAAATCTTCAGGCAACTGGACGAAACGAGGCCCGAACAAAAAGTTGAAGGAGGGCGTAAAGTACAATATCGAGGCAATCAGACCTAATGGTGAACCATTCGCGCCTAAGAAGATTGCGGACAAGTTCGTTCGTCAGTGCGGAGTTCTTGTGAAGGACCAACTCCCGATCTCCCTTCAAGAATGGAGAGAGCCAGCAAAGCCACGTCCAGGAGTTACTTTTGTCGACGACAGACAAAAACATTTGCTTTGGGAAACGCTCATGGAACATTTCACCCTACCAGATCATTTCACAAATGCAGATGTGGAGAAAGTCAAGGACGCTGCTCTTAGGAAGATGGCGGTTGCATTCAAGAACCACAAGATTCGTGAATGGGCCAAGTACGTCAACGGAGGAAGGAAGACTCCAGTATTCGAGGGAACACTAGAGAACCAAAGTGCTCATTGGGACGATTTCGTGAAATTCAAGGATTCGGAATTATCTAAGGAACGGTCGAGAATAAACAAGGCCAATGCCACAAAAAAGGATAAGTTCCATAAGCTGGGGCCAGGTGGCTATGCGGTGGGAATGCCTAAGTGGGATAAGTCTGAGAAAGAGATGCTGGATGCGGGTGTCACTCTAGAAACATTGAGCTGGCCCCCCAGGTGCAGGACTTGGTTCTATGCGCATGGGGGGGAGTTGGACCCGAAGACAGGCAAAGTTTCGAAGAAGGCATGTCTGGACGGAGCCGAAGATAAGCTACTTGTTGCAATAGAAGAGGCTCGATCCGGGTTGTTCGAGCCCAACAGAGAGAACGACGAGCTTACACGTGCCCTGGGAAATCCTGAACACCCGGGAAGAACACGAGGCATGGGCGCTATTCCATGGTATGAGGGGTTTTCGGACTGGAATGCCGACTATAGAACCCGTGCGAGAAAAAAGATTGCGGAGGAGAAGAAGAGGAAGATGGAGGAGGAGCAGAGGAAGCTAGACTATGAACGCCTTCAAGGCCTAGAATCAGCGCACACGGACTTGGCAATCAAATTCCAGCGGCAGCAGGAGTAGATCGACTCACTTAGCCAGCAAAGGGGGTCTCAGCAGCTAGCGGATGATCCACCAATGGATAGCACCGTCCCATCCATGCCGAGAAGCAGCGTGGGTTCCTCCCCGGGCGACGCATTGCTGGATAGCTACCCAGTGGATGACATCATGGAGAACACTAACTGCGAGCTACACTTCAAAATGAAGAACATATCCATGAAGGTGGCGGACGCCCTTGCTTTTACAAATCCCCCCGAGGCAACCTTCCATTGCAACCCGATTCTAGCGGGCTATGCTCGTGTCTTGGTTGATGAGGTGGTGGACCAATATTCGAGGCTAGAGCTTGACACTCCTGGAGGTGACGATGAGCACACACTAGGAGAGGCCAACCATCGTATCATCCTATGGAGAAAGGATTGCATCATCTTTCGAAGGCCACCGACACCGCGTCATCCGACTCCTCGTCGCAGTCCGCCATCAAGTCAGCAGACTCCCGCTCCTCCAAGTCCACCAACGCGTCAGGCCACTCCTCCTCCAAGTCCGGCACAGCTTCAGGCCACTCCTCCTCCAAGTCCGGCAAAGCGTCAGGCCACTCCTCCTCCAAGTCCGGCACAGCTTCAGGCCACTCCTCCTCCAAGTCCGGCACAACTTCAGGCCACTCCTCCTCCTCCAACTCAGCCACGTCAGCCGTCTTCGCCGCCTCAGCAATCACGGAAGAGAGCCGCCTCAGCTATGGTGCGTAGCGGTACAAGTCGAGGTAGTACTGCAGGTACAGGCGGAGGCAAGTGATTTCAATATGGTCCAAGCCTCGCGCCTCTTCCGCAGAGGCCTTACGACAAGTCCGAGGAGGAAAACGTAGCCATATCGAAGGCCGAGCTGGAAGCCCATTTTGCACCGAAACCGCCACCGCCGCCAAGGGAGAAAGTGCCTGTGGAAAAGATTGACCACTTCATTCGTATGGCTAGACCACCAGATCCCAAGCCTGTTCACACAGACTATGAGCGCCACCTCAGGAAGTTAAATCAAGCACGTCTACAGAAAGAGGCGAGCTCGAGCTCGAGCAAATCAGCTGGCAAAAGGAGCGGTAAAACCGTTCCCCAGCTGGGAGAACAGGCGGCGCAATCAATCCCCCCGCTTGTTGTGCCAACAACACATGAGAGTAGGCGCGCCCAATATTATTGTGGGCAAACCATTAACGTTCCCGGGGTGGGTGATGTGGTAATAACCGAGGAGCATATTGCGCATGCTGAATCGATCGGGATCACTGTTGGACAACTCCTCGATATCGAGCCCACGTCTCCGAGTAGAGGAGGAAATAAAACGGAAATATGCCCGGGGCCAACCTTTGGTCGAGCTAGAGGAGGTCAATAAGCTCCCAACGAGAATGTATGAATTGCATCAATGGTACATGGACATTACCAAGATTTCCAATCGAGAGTCCCTCATGGTGAATGTCAACAAGGAGCATTACTACCATGAGAAAGCTGTGACCGTTGAGTATTCAGAACTATTTCAGCTATACAATAAAGACGCACTCGACAAATCTATCGTCAGTTGCTATTGTCTGTAAGTGATTTCTTTCTGTAATTTAAGTCTCAAGCTAGCTGTAGTGATCATTTTGATCAATCATTACCTGTAATTATCCTCACTATATTCTTTTTTGTGGTATTATGCAGGATGAAGATTTATGAAATGAAAAAAGGTGGACGCTATGGCATTGGGTTCGTTGACCCAAATACCATTAATGAATACACATGGAAAATAGATCCATATCATGAAAAAAGTGTAGAGGAAAGCATGCTACAGTTCTTCAAGGAACTCAAATACAATGAAGATATACTACTTCCTTACAACTTCCAGTGAGTCACACTGTCTTGTACTACAAATTATGTTTTCCCAACTAGCTATAACTACATGTTTTTGCTTACATATGCCCGCTTAATTAAGACATGCAAACGTGTGTGCATGCAGATTTCACTGGATCTTGTTAATCATTAAAGTTGATGAAGGAACAGTTGAAGTACTAGACTCACTACTTAAGAAAGCAAGTGACTACACCATCGTGAAGGGGATAGTCAACAGGTAATTTCAATCATTATTAACTATATCTCGGCCTATTTAATTAGTTCGTCATTTCCTGATAACAACTATTTAATAACCCATTTATTCATTTTCTTTGTCGGCGGGCAGGGCTTGGGCAAAGTTCATCAGGGTCACTCTAGGCCCATGGAAACAAAGTCTGAAATGGTATCGACCCAAGGTAAGTAATTAAGTAGTACTAGCTAGCTGCCATCTCTTTAATTATCATGCTTGATTAATTATTATCTGATCAAATTCCATTCTCGTAAAGGCCCTGAAGCAGGCGTCGGGGAATGATCTATGTGCATACTACGTTTGCGAGAACATTCGCATGATGGCGTCCGAAAGGAGCAAATCTCAAAGACAGGAGTGGGTACGATATCGATTGTCAGAACACTATTCACATTTTTTACACCATTATCGATATCTAGTCACACAACTAATACACATGCATATTGATCTCCTTCTTAACAGTTCAAAGAGGTGCGGGACAAGCTCCTAGCACAGGACCGCATAGAAGCAATTCAAGAGGAAATAGCGGGATTTTTGCTCGACCAGGTCATAGATCCCAAAGGAGAATACTATTACCCGCTACCGCCCCCATGAAGCACTTCCAATTGTTATCGTGCTCCGAAGGCACCAATTAGCTAGGCTAATGTCACTGGCTCCGAAGGCACCAATTAGGAGAAATTGTATATATATATATACATGTGTGTATATATGTGTGAATTAATTAATGGTGGTTGTGAGACATTCGATGATATATATATATATTATGATCGGTTCTACTAGAAATTCTATTTATATATATGCATAACGTGTACAATATGTAGTATCGTAAAATACCAGCAAACGAAAAATAATTAAATGGAAAACACAAAATTAAATGAAAAAGAAATCATAAACCCAAAACCCCCCAACATTTTAATACCGATTGGTGACACCAACCGGTACTAAAGGGCTCCGTGCCCCCAAAGCTGGCTCGTGCCACGTGGTTGCCCTTTAGCACCGGTTCGTGCTGAACCGGTACTAAAGGGGGGGGGCCTTTAGTGCCTACATTTTAGCGCCGGTTACCAAACCGGCACTAAAGGGCCTTACGAACCGGTGCTATTGCCCGGTTCTGCACTAGTGTCATCTCAAACCCTAGTTCATCTCTTGTATCCAATCTTTGTATCCAAACCTCAGATTGGTACCTGTGGGTTGCTAGTAGTGTTGATTACTCCTTGTAGTTGATGCTAGTTGGTTTACTTGGTGGAAGATCATATGTTCAGATCCATTATGCATATTAATACCCCTCTGATTATGAACATGAATCTGCCTTGTGAGTAGTTATGTTTGTTCCTGAGGACGTGGGAGAAGTCTTGCTATTAGTAGTCACATGAATTTGGTATTCGTTTGATATTTTGATGAGATGTATGTTGTCATCCCTCTAGTGGTGTCATGTGAACGTCGACTACATGACACTTCACCATTGTTTGGGCCTAGAGGGAGGCATTGGGAAGTAATAAGTAGATGATGGGTTGGTAGAGTGACAGAAGCTTAAACCCTAGTTTATGCGTTGCTTCGTAAGGGGTTGATTTGGATCCATATGTTTCATGCTATGGTTAGGTTTACCTTAATACTTCTGTTGTAGTTGCGGATGGTTGCAATGGGGGTTAATCATAAGTGGGATGCTTGTCCAAGTAAGGACAGTACCCAAGCACCGGTCCACCGACATATCAAATTATCAAAGTACCGAACGCGAATCATATGAACGTGATGAAAACTAGCTTGACGATTATTTCCATGTGTCCTCGGGAGCGCTTTCCTTCATATAAGAGTTTGTCCAGGCTTATCCTTTGCTACATAAAGGATTGGGCCATCTTGCTGCACCTTATTTACTTTTATTGCTTGCTACTCGTTACAAATTATCTTATCACAAAACTATCTGTTACCGACAATTTCAGTGCTTGCAGAGAATACCTTACTGAAAACTGCTTATAATTTCCTTCTACTCCTTGTTGGTTTTGACACTCTTACTTATCAAAAAGGCTACGATAGATCCCCTACACTTGTGGGTCATCAAGACTCTTTTCTGGAGCCGTTGTCAAGGAGTGAAGTGCCTTTGGTAGGTGGAATTTGGTAAGGAAAAACTTATATAGTGTGCTGAAATTTACTGTCACTTGTTACTATGGAACATAATCCTTTGAGGGGTTTGTTCGGGGTATCTTCACCTCGTCCAGAACCACAATTAGTTACCCCTCAACCTACTGAACCTACTGAAAATGTTTACTTTGAAATTTCTTCGGGTATGATAGAGAAACTGCTAGCCAATCCTTTTGCAGGAGATGGAACATTGCATCCCGATTTGCACTTAATCTATGTGGATTAAGTTTGTGGATTATTTAAGCTTGCAGGTATGCCTGATGATGTTATCAAGAAGAAGGTCTTCCCTTTATCTTTGAACGGAGATGCATTGACATGGTATAGGCTATGTGATGATATGGGATCATGGGACTATAAGCGATTGAAACTGGAATTTCACCATAAGTTTTATCCTATGCATCTTGTTCATCATGATCGTAATTATATATATAATTTTTGGCCTCGCGAAGGAGAAAGCATCGTTCAAGCTTGGGGGAGGCTTAATTCGATGTTATATTCGTGCCCCAATCATGAGCTCTTAAGGGAAATAATTATTCAAAAAATTTATGCTCGATTTTCTGACAACAATCGCTCCATGCTTGATACTTCTTGTACTAGTTCTTTTATGATGAAGACTATTGAATTCGTATGTGATTTATTGGAGATGATTAAACACAACTCTGAAGATTGGGATCTCTACGAAGGTGAGGAGTCAGGTATGACACCTGAGTTTGATTGTGTTAAATCTTTTATAGATACTGATGTTTTCCGTAAGTTTAGCACTAAATATGGACTTGACTCTGAGATAGTAGCTTCTTTCTGTGAATCTTTTTCTACTCATGTTGATCTCCCTAAGGAGAAGTGGTTTAAATATAATCCTCCCATTGAAACAAAAGTAGTTGCACCTATTAAAGTTGAATAAAAAACTATCACTTATGATGATCCTGTTGTTCCCACTGCTTATGTTGAGAAACCACCTTTCCCTGTTAGAATTAAGGATCATGCTAAAGCTTCAACTGTAGTCAACAAGAGTAATATTAGGACACACAAACCCCCTGAGCAAATGAAAGTTGAACCTAATATTGCTATAGTTAAAGATCTCTTGGCCGATAATATTGATGGGCATGTTATTTATTTCTGTGAAGAAACTGCTAGAATTGCTAAGCCTGGTGCTAAGGATAAACATAGACCTGTTATAGGCATGCATGTTATTTCTGTTAAAATAGGAGATCATTATTATCATGGCTTATGTGATATGGGTGCTAGTGCTAGTGCAATACCTCATACCTTATACAAAGAAATTATGCACAATATTGCACCTTCTGAGATAGAAGATATCGATGTTACAATGAAGCTTGCCAATAGAGATACTATTTCACCGATTGGGATTGTTAGAGATGTTGAAGTCTTGTGTGGGAAGGTTAAATATCCTGCTGATTTTCTTGTTCTTGATTCCCCACAAGATAGCTTTTGTCCCATTATATTTGGTAGACCCTTCTTAAATACTGTTAATGCTAGGATAGACCGCGAAAAGGATGTTGTTACTATTGGTTTGGGTGATATGTCTCATGAGTTTAACTTCTCTAAATTTCGTTCACAACCCCGTGATGAGGAATTACCTAGTAAGGATGAAATTATTGGTCTTTCTTCTATTGTTGTGCCTCCTAATGATCCTTTAGAACAATATTTGCTCGACCATGAAAATGATATGTTCATTAATGAAAGAAGGGAAATAGATGAAGTATTCTTTAAACAAGGACCTATTCTGAAACATAACTTGCCTATTGAAATCCTAGGGGATCCTCCTCCACCCAAGGGTGATCCCGTGTTTGAGCTTAAACCGTTACATGATACTCTTAAATATGCTTATCTGGATGAAAAGAAGATATATCCTATTATTATTAGTGCTAACCTTTCAGAGCATGAAGAAAAGAAATTATTGAAAACTCTGAAGAAGCACCGTGCTGCTATTGGATATACTCTTGATGATCTTAAGGCCATTAGTCCCACTCTATGTCAACACAAAATAAATTTGGATAAGGATGCCAAACCAGTTATTGATCACCAATGACGACTAAATCCTAAGATGAAGGAAGTGGTAAGAAAGGAAATATTAAAGCTCCTTGAGGCAGGTATAATTTATCCCGTTGCTGATAGTCAGTGGGTAAGTCCTGTCCATTGTGTCCCTAAGAAGGGAGGTATTACCGTTGTTCCTAATGATAAAGATGAATTGATCCCGCAAAGAATTATTACAGGTTATAGGATGGTAATTGATTTCCGCAAATTAAGTAAAGCTACTAAAAAGATCATTACCCTTTGCCTTTTATTGATCAAATGCTAGAAAGATGATCCAAACATACACATTTTTGCTTTCCAGATGATTTCTCTGGTTTCTCTCGAATACCTGTGTCAGCTGATGATCAAGCTAAGACCACTTTTACCTGCCCTTTCGGTACCTTTGCTTATAGACGTATGCCTTTTGGTTTATGTAATGCACCTACTACCTTTCAAAAATGCATGATGGCTATATTCTCTGACTTTTGTGAAAAGATTTGTGAGGTTTTCATGGATGATTTCTCCGTTTATGGATCCTCTTTTGATGATTGCTTGAGCAACCTTGATCGGGTTTTGCAGAGATGTGAAGAAAATAACCTTGTCTTGAATTGGGAGAAGTGCCACTTTATGGTTAATGAAGGTATTGTCTTGGGGCATAAAATTTCTAAAAGAGGTATTGAAGTTGATAAAGCTAAAGTTGATGTTATTGAAAAGATGCCGTGTCCCAAGGACATCAAAGGTATAAGAAGTTTTCTGGGTCATGCTGGTTTGTATAGAAGGTTCATTAAGGACTTCTCAAAAATTTCTTGGCCTCTGACTAACCTATTACAAAAAGATATTCCTTTTGTCTTTGATGATGATTGTGTAGAAGCATTTGAAATACTTAAGAAAGCTTTGATTTCTGCACCTATTGTTCAGCCACCTGATTGGAATTTACCCTTTAAAATTATGTGTGATGCTAGTGATTATGCTGTACGGGTTGTTCTACGACAAAGAGTTGATAAGAAATTAAATGTTATTCAATATGCTAGTAAAACTCTAGACAATGCCCAGAGAAATTATGCAACTACTGAAAAAGAATTTTTAGCAGTTGTATTTGCATGTGATAAGTTTAGACCTTATATTGTTGATTCTAAAGTAACTATTCACACTGATCATGCTGCTATGAAATACCTTATGGAAAAGAAAGATGCTAAACCTAGACTTATTAGATGGGTTCTCTTGCTACAAGAATTTGACTTGCATATTATTGATAGAAAGGGAGCTGAGAACCCCGTTGCAGACAACTTGTCGAGGTTAGAGAATGTTCTTGATGACCCACTACCTATAGATGATAGCTTTCCTAATGAACAATTAAATGTCATAAATGCTTCTCGTACTACTCCATGGTACGTATGCTGATTATGCTAATTATATTGTTGCTAAATATATACCACCTAGTTTCACATACTAGCAAAAGAAAAAGTTCTTTTATGATTTAAGACATTACTTTTGGGATGATCCACATATTTATAAAGAAGGAGTAGATGATGTTATTAGACTTTGTGTACCTGAGCATGAACAGGAATAGATCCTACGCAAGTGTCACTCCAAAGCTTATGGAGGACACCATGCTGGAGATAGAACTGCACACAAGGTATTGCAATCCAATTTTTATTGGCCTACTCTCTTCAAGGATGCTCGTAAGTTTGTCTTGTCTTGTGATGAATGTCAAAGAATTGGTAATATTAGCAGACGTCAAGAAATGCCTATGAATTATTCACTTGTTATTGAACCATTCGATGTTTGGGGCTTTGATTATATGGGACCTTTTCCTTCCTCTAATGGGTATACACATATTTTAGTTGTTGTTGATTACGTTACTATGTGGGTAGAGGCTATTCAAACTAGTAGTGCTGATCATAACACCTCTATTAAGATGCTTAAAAAAGTTATTTTCCCGAGGTTTGGAGTACCTAGATATTTAATGACTGATGGTGGTTCACATTTTATTCATGGTGCCTTTCGTAAAATGCTTGCTAAGTATGATGTTAATAAAAGAATTGCTTCTCCATATCACCCACAGTCTAGTGATCAAGTAGAATTAAGTAATACAGAGCTCAAATTAGTTTTGCAAAAGACTGTTAATAGATCTAGAAAGAATTGGTCCAAGAAACTTGATGATGCATTATGGGCTTATAGAACTGCATATAAAAATCCTATGGGTATGTCTCCGTATAAAATGGTTTATGGCAAAGCATGTCACTTACCTCTTGAGCTAGAACATTACCTCTTTAAAGAGCTCAATTATGACTTCAAACTTGCCGGTGAGAAGAGGTTATTTGACATTAGCTCAGTTGATGAATGGAGAACCCAGGCCTATGAGAATGCCAAACTGTTCAAAGAAAAAGTTAAAAGATGACATGACAAAAGGATACAAAAGCGTGAGTTTAATGTAGGTGATTATGTATTGCTATACAACTCTCATTTAAGATTTTTTGCAGGCAAACTTCTCTCTAAATGGGAAGGTCCTTATGTTATCGAGGAGGTCTATCGTTCCGGTGCCATAAAAATCAACAACTTCGAAGGCACAAATCCGAGGCTAGTAAACGGTCAAAGAATCAAACATTATATCTTAGGTAATCCCATAAATGTTGAAACTAATGTTATTGAAACCGTAACCCCGGAGGAATACATAAGGGACACTTTCCGGAAAGTTTCAGACTCCGAAAGGTAATAGGTATGTGGTACGGTAAGTAAACCGACTCCAAAACAGTTCTAATGGCAATATTTCTCCGTTTTGGAATATAAAAAAATTAGGAAAATAAGAAGCAGACCGGAAAGGACACGGGGCTTCCATGAGGGTGGAGGGCGCGCCCTACCCCTGGGCGCGCCCCCTGCCTCGTGGGCACCTCATGTGCTCTCCGGACTCCGTTTTCTTGTACAATACTTCTTTTGGTCGGTTAAAATTCATTATATAATCTCCCGAAGGTTTTGACCACCGTATCACGCAAAAATCTCATGTTCTTGTTTCGAGCTGTTTTCTGCCGGGATTGTAAAGTCCAAGCATCATGTCGTCTCCCTACTCCTCCAATAATGAGGGCAACGATGCTTCTCTAATGAAGATAGAGCTGAAGAGAGAAGAACCCGGAGAGATCAACAAGGATGGTGGGATCAACAAGGCCATGGGGGATCAAGTTCTGGCAGTAGTAGAAGAAGACATCCTTCAACCTCACCACAATCTCTTCACCCCAACAGAGATTGAGGCTTTCAAGATGATTGAGTTAGCTCGTATTCAAAACAAGTATCTCACAAGTGAAAAATATTTTGTTGAAGGAGCATATCATCACACTCAAGGGCATTGTCCGCAAATTGGAGGATCTCTTATGCTTGATATGCGGTCGTCACGTAGTAGTAGGCACCCTCGGGGTAGCAGTAGTCATCAGTGGTGTCGTCTGGCTCCTGGGATCCGTCATCTGGTCGCAACAAACGAGTATGGGGGAAAAGAGATAGCAAAGCAGCCGTGAGTACTCATCCAAAGTACTCGCAAGACTTACATCAGATCTAAACTAAGTATGCATCTGTATCAAAGGAAAGGGGCTGTATCTGTGGACTAAACTGCAGAATGCCAGAAAGAAGGGGAAAGGCCTAGCATATCAAAGACTAGCATCTTCAAGCATCTTGCATCACATAGAAGAGTACATATCAACATAATGTAAAGTAGTAGTGTTATCAACCTCGGACAGAGATCCTTTCTCAACTCCCTGCGAGAAAGCAATCCCAGAGCCATACTATCCAGTTATCATCTCATATCCAAGTCTCATCTCCATGTCTCGTCTCAAGTATCTAGTTCTAGTTGTATCGATCGGGATACAACTCCAAGTGTCCGTTACCGTAGGACAGGCTATCGATAGATGTTTTCTTCCCTGCAGGGGTGCACCAACTTACCCACCACGCTTGATTAACTCCGGCCGGACACACTTTCCTGGTTCATGCCCGACCTCGACCAAACGATACGCCGCAACCCGACCTAGGCTTAATAGAGAGGCCAGCACGCCGGATTAAACCTATGCCCCCAGGGGTCATGGGCCATCTCCCCGGGAACTCCTGCACGTTGCGAACGCGGCCGGTGAGCAGACCTAGCTACCTCCTTCAACAAGGTAGGTGCTTTCCAGTCCAACCCGACGCGCGCCGCTCAGTCGCTGACATCTATTAAGCTTCGGCTGATGTATACGATGCAGAACGCCCATACTATGCCCATGTGATGGTTAGTGCTATCAGGACAGAGGCCCCTCGGATCAAATATCCAAATCATAGTGGATTAGGAACGCGCGGTAACGAGTAGAGACTCACGATCGATGTGACCCCGTCGCCCCGTCTCGATTACTTGCGGCAAGGGCTAAGAATGCCCGGCCATGCCTCGTAAGTATCTCGCGGGCACCTTCCAGGTCAACCCGACTCCACATCACTCGCAATTAAGCTCGCGCGGGTACCACTCAGGGTCAACCCGTCTTTAGTCACATGGTTCAGTGCAAAGTCATAGTAACCATAGTAACTGTGTGTCTAACATCAAGGGAAAAACCCAAGGAATCACCCCCGGTGAATTCCACTCGATATTGTCATCAAGGTGAATGTAAGAGGATCCACCCTCGAGGTTCACGTTTGATGGGTTGCATGACAGAGCCATAACAGAAGTGGTTAAGGAGGAAATCACCCTCGATGACCTCGACCGTAAAGCTACACTACGGAGATCTCATCAGGAGTGATGCAAGAGGTTCCACCCTCGACACTCGATGGTAACTCTGTAGAGTCGTACAACTAGGGGGGTGATGTGCGATGTCGGGGCCTGGGCGTCGATCACGTTGATCGAGTCATCGAACATAAAGCGGGGCAACTGGGACAAGGTGGGGGTCACTGATGGATTACTAACCATCCTATACTAAGCACTTTAGGATAAGCATGTAGGGTATGAAAGCAGGTAACAACAACAGGCTATGCATCAGAGTAGGATCATACAGAAAACAGTAGCAGGTCTAATGCAAGCATGAGAGGGAAAGAAATGGGCGATATCGGAATGCTCAAGGGGGGTTTGCTTGCCTGGTTGCTCAGACAAGAAGGAGGGGTCGTCGGTGACGTAGTCGATCACAGGGGCAGCATCGGTCTCGGGGTCTACCGGAGAAAAGAGGGGGAAGAAACAGTAAATATAAAGCAAACATAGCATCACAAAGCATAATGAGGCAATATGTTATGCCGGGTGTGACCTAACGTAAGGCTACACGATATATGTGAAGGAGGAATTCAACCGGGAATGTATTCCCGGTTCCGGACCTGTGATCTGGGGGAATGTCCCATGTTCAGCATGCTAGGGGCATGTGACAGATGAACGGACCGCGTATTCAAATTCGTCTCGTCGTTCTGAGCAACTTTCATGTAGAAAACATTTTCATCTGAGTTACGGATTATTTTCTATGAATTTTCAAATATTTAAACAATTTCTGGGATTATCTTTAACTCAAAAAAGGACTTATTGCGCCAGCATGACGTCATTCTGATGTCAGCAGAGTCAACAGTCAACTCTGACTAGATTGACTGGTCAATGGGGCAATGGGGCCCATTTGTCATTGTCACCTCAGCTAACCTAACAGTTTAGTTAAGACTAATTATGTAATTAGGTTAATAAGCAAGGTTAATTAAGTTAATTAAATAAATTACTAATTGATTAGTTATTAAATTTAATTATTTATTTTTCTTAAAAAAACGTTCCAGGGGCGTGGGGCCCTGTGTCATAGACCCTAGTGGCTTAGCGGGCGCACGGGTGCGGGCGTGCGTGCCCGAGGCCACCAGGGGGCGGGGACCACTCGGGCGCCCAGGAGGGCGCGCGCCGGCGGCCACGGCGCGGCCGGCCGGAGCCGCGAGGGCTGGGGCGGCGACCAACGAGGGGGCCGCGGGTACGGGGCGTCGGGTGCGGGCGCTTGGGCGCCAGCTCGCTTGGGAACACGCCCAGGGGCGCGGTAGCGGCCACGGTAGAGGGCGGCGGCGCTGAGCGAGGATGGTCGTCGGTGCGGGGCAAACGGCGAAAGGGCGTAGCCGGTGATGAGCACGCACGCGACGCGGTGTGTGGGGCGGAGTAGCAGGCGGCTGTGCAGTGTGAGAGGGCGTGGGCGGCGCGGCCACGGCAGACCAGGGCGGGGTGACCACGGGACGGCACGGGGATGCACGGGAGCACGGGCCGGGCAGCATCTGCAACGGGGAGCGGCGGCCACGCTCGACGACGGAGACGAGAGGGGAGGGGGAAATGGCGAGGGGCTCACAACGGATCTGTAGGGGGGGTGGCAGCGGGCTCGTTGGTGCCGTTGGGGAGGACGACAAGGACGGAGTCCGGTGAGAACCAGCGACAGCGCGAGGTTGCGACAACGTCCACGGCGTCAAGCAGGCGTCGGGCCACAAGGGAGAGGGGACGGGGCCGCAAGGAGGACCGCGGCGGTCCGGCGAGGAGGGCTTGGAGCGACGGCAGAGTCGGGCGGTGACGATGGGGTCTGGGCAGTCCGCCCGATCCCGATCCGGTTTAGGAGGGGAACGAGAGGAAGGAGGGGATCATGGGGAGAGTGGGTGCGGCAGGGGTAGTGGGCTAGGGTTCCTGGTGGGAGGGGTAAGTAGGTCGAGGGGTGGGCCGGCCTAGCTGAAGTGGGCCGAAGCCCAATGGGAGGCCAGGGGCTTTGGCCCTTTTTTTGCTTTTGTTTTAACTTTTGCTTTTCTATTTAAAAGAGCTACTGAATTATTTTTGTCAAATGTGGCACTTTGCACAAAAATAGATAGGAACAAAGTGAAGTTGCATAAAAAGTTTGGGGTCAAAAGGAGTTGGCTAACCATTTTTAGAAATTGGAAAGGCCAATTTAATTATTGTTGGACCACAAGATAAAATCCCAGGGGCATTTTGGGAACTCAAATGAGGTTGGTTCCAACTTGATAAATATCCAAGGATTATTTGCCACCTTTTGAACATTTTAGTTTTCATGCTTGACAAACTTGGATATTTGACTTTAAATTTTGAATTTGAATTTGAATCATGATTTGGATCAACTGAGGATTAGCAACAGTAATGTGATGACGTGGCATCATTAGCGGAGGATTACTGTAGCTTAATTATCCGGGCGTCACAATTCTCCTCCACTACAAGAAATCTCGTTCCGAGATTTAAGGGGTGTAGCAGGAGGAAATACTCGAAAAGGATGGGGCTCAACATAAGATAGGTACCTAGGGGCTATCTCGCGACGTGGCATCGAGGCATCTCTCAAGTTGAAATTCAAGAAAGTCATCGAGAGCAAGGTAAGGAGGAGCAATAAGAAGCTTCAAGTGGATGGACAATCGTTTGATGTCTGAAACAGAGTGTGAAAGGGGTTCAGTGCATCGAAAATAAGTATTGCATCTGATAGCAAAACAGATCACAAGAAGGTGGCTCGTGAATTACATACGAAGCCAAGCGTGAGGAATAATTTTAGAGGACAAAGATGTACACGAGAGTCAGGTTTCGATCCTGTGGAGCTGTGGGTTATGGGCCCACCATGTGGGTTAAAGGTAGGAAGGGCGCTAACATATGTACGGTCATGATAGCAAGGTAGGTCAGAGGATAGTTTGTCAGTTATGTTGGTAACAATGTTGGTACCAAGGGCGAGGGACAAAGAGAACCATTTCCTGCTCATTAAGACGAGGCGGACCAATAGGCAAAGTTCTCGTCCATCGGCGGCTACCAGAATGTCATCAACAATAGTAACAAGGGCTTACAGACAGAGCTTGTACACCAAGGTGTTACATAAGCAGGGAACTATTACTGCTTAGATCATATAGATTGCAAGAAAGGTTAAACAAAACAATGAAAAGGAAAAAGGTGCTTATACAAAAGTATTAGAGTATATACTTCCCAAGAACAAATAGAGCATCATATACAAGACAGGACATCAAGTACTTATCCATTTAGTTAATGGGGCAAGGAGAATCATGATGCTTACCCATACAACGGTGTTTGGATAATTGATCAAGAAACATTTAGCACTGCGCCTCCAATGTTCTTAATGATGTTCGGAGTAACACAGTCATACTTTTGGATAGCATTGACATGGTCATCAGGTAAAGACCGGACTTTGGGAACACAAAGGATCCACCGGGAATTACTTGAACACCTCATGCAATTTTATCAGGAAAGATGAGGAGGTGGCCGATGGTTTCAGCAAAAATCCATCGACATGTCAAAAAGGATGTATTTCCAAAATTTATATGAACAAAAACATGTTGGGGGAGGCAAGAATGCTGTCGATGATAACACAAATCATCGAGGGGCAAGGATGGTATTTCTCATCATGAATTCAATCGATATCCTGGAAGAGCTAAGAATGTTGATGATGATCACGACACATTTGTCGAGAGATTTCATGAAGATGTAATCAATCGACGACGACATCAAGTCAAAGGAATGATGAAGCGAAAGGTTATTGGAACCATGGGTACAACGCAAACTCGAAATCAAGCTTGTTGTTCAAGGCGAAAAATATGACGAGGAAGATCAACATAAGCTTAGCTCATCGTCGAAAATTGTGCTCTGGGAAGAAGGACCAGGTAGCACAGTTAAAATTTAGCACGATAATGATATAGCCGATCAGGGTGGGAATGACTTGAAGGATTATTAAACTCGTAAGCAACAAAATTACTTAGAGTTATAGAATCAGAGTGTGGAATCGATTCACTTATCGGCATTCTCGAGTGACTAACAACTCAAAACCCAGGGAAATCTGAAACCGATGAGAAGCAATACCAGAAGAAGACTCGTAGGAAGCAACATGGTTCTTTTTTTTTAAGATACCGGAGGGAAATACTCGATGGAAGATCAAAATAGAGGTTGCGAAGATGCATTTTCTACAGAAGACAAGTGCTTTAACTTGTCCGAGAAATAGAATCAAAGGGGAACAATTATGGTCAGAACCACGGTTGCAAAGGATCAAACCCTAGATATAAGATGATCTTATACCAAGGGATAATTAATTTTAAGAGAAGCTTCCATGATAAGATCTACGTCGTGTCCATGGGCATGAACACAAAGTTCAAGGTCGACTCCCACTTCTTCAATGCATATCATTTCATTTACTTCTCGCTTTCGATGAAGTTGTAGTGTTGAAATGTTATCTGTCAAAACACCAGAAGAGTAAGACTCATTAAAACTCTTGGGTTCAAAAGGATTAGGTGAGGCATAGGTTCAACGCATAGGGGCATCTTAGGAACCTATTCCACAAACTTCAGAAGTAAACAACACAAGCTCGAAAGGAGAGTATGCTTGACAAAAGGAGAGGATACAATTTACCAAAGGTATTATGTATCTGGGAAAGAACTTCACGAGGTTCTTTGAATATGAAGGACACTGTTGGATGATAATCCAATAATGGATTCGGCGATCCACAACGGAGCTGATGTGAGTATCGATATTCAATCAGAAGAAGACATAATGCAAAGGCATCGCATTTTGGAAACATCTGATAATTCCAAAGCTTAAATGCAAAGGAATTATGATTTCCAATTCGGGGGATCAAAAGCAGATGCTCTAATCAAAAGATAAGCAAGTTGAAAAGACATAGATCGACAATCATTCAAGGTTTGTTTTGCCGAGAACCAGCTCATGTCCGGGGTGACGTCTGAGCCGAAGGGAAGAATTATAACTGTGATTGATGATTGCAAGCATTCACAAACATATCGAATCAAGTGTTCAAAATAAAGATGACAAAGGATAGTACTGAATATTGCCAGACATATGGAAAGTATCCATAATGCAAGGAGACAAGAATTTCAAGAGCCATAGGCTGCAGAGGATTCTCAAAAGATCGGATAACATTTCGAAGAATTTTGTTAAACACCTGAACAACTAGGGAGAAACAAATCCTTGATAAGTGTGAGGATTAATTTGTAGGTGTATTCAGGCGACAAGGAACTGCAAGGCAGTAGGCACAAAGGATTCTCGGAACAACGGCGAGTATTTCGGGGTATCTAGTAATAACAAGATCAACTGGGAATAAAAGTAGGAACGACAAGTGCATGTATTTATCCATAGGGGTATTTCGATGGTAGGGAATTGAAAAAGAAATGGGCACAAAGTCTCGAGAGAACATCGGAGAGTATCTTCGAAATCCTTCAGTGCATCAAGTAATCGTCTGGAGTAAGGGGCCCTCCGGGTGGAAGTAGTTACGGGAACCTAGAGTCAGCGTTAGTAAAAATAATTTAACCCGAATAGAAGAGAGATCAGAGTGCCAGAGTAAAGACGAGGAATAAAAGATCCTAATACCACCCAATGGCGACGTGGGCCCGTAAGACACACAGCCAAAGTTAGCAAAAGTTTTTCAGTGACTAGACTCAACTTCGGCCAAGGAGTAGGAAGGGGGCTACCTACAGGCAGTCGGCTCTGATACCAACTTGTGACGCCCTCAATTTGACCGCACACTAATCATACACACAAATGTGTACGATCAAGATCAAGGACTCACGGGAAGCTATCACAACACAACTCTAGACACAAATTAAAATAATACAAGCTTTATATTACAAGCCAGGGCCTCGAGGGCTCGAATACATAAGCTTGAAAACACAGGAGTCAGCGGAAGCAACAATATCTGAGTACAGACATAAGTTAAACAAGTTTTGCCTTAAGAAGGCTAGCACAAAAGCAACATTGAACGAAAAGGCAAGGCCTCCTGCCTGGGAGCCTCCTAACTACTCCAAGTCATCAGCGGACGTCACGTAGTAGTAGGCACCCTCGGGGTAGCAGTAGTCATCAGTGGTGTCGTCTGGCTCCTGGGATCCGTCATCTGGTCGCAACAAACGGGTATGGGGGAAAAGAGATAGCAAAGCAGCCGTGAGTACTCATCCAAAGTACTCGCAAGACTTACATCAGATCTAAACTAAGTATGCATCTGTATCAAAGGAAAGGGGCTGTATCTGTGGACTAAACTGCAGAATGCCAGAAAGAAGGGGAAAGGCCTAGCATATCGAAGACTAGCATCTTCAAGCATCTTCAAGCATCTTGCAGCACATAGAAGAGTACATATCAACATAATGTAAAGTAGTAGTGTTATCAACCTCGGCCAGAGATCCTTTCTCGACTCCCTGCGAGAAAGCAATCCCAGAGCCATACTATCCAGTTATCATCTCATATCCAAGTCTCATCTCCATGTCTCGTCTCAAGTATCCAGTTGTAGTTGTATCGATCGAGATACAACTCCAAGTGTCCTTTACCGTAGGACAGGCTATCGATAGATGTTTTCTTCCCTGCAGGGGTGCACCAACTTACCCACCACGCTCGATTAACTCCGACCGGACACACTTTCCTGGGTCATGCCCGACCTCGGCCAAACAATACGCCGCAACCCGACCTAGGCTTAATAGAGAGGCCAGCACGCCGGACTAAACCTATGCCCCCAGGGGTCATGGGCCATCTCCCCGGGAACTCCTGCACGTTGTGAACGCGGCCGGTGAGCAGACCTAGCTACCTCCTTCAACAAGGTAGGTGCTTTCCAGTCCAACCCGGCGCGCGCCGTTCAGTCGCTGACGTCTATTAAGCTTCGGCTGATGTATACGACACAGAACGCCCATACTATGCCCACGTGATGGTTAGTGCCATCAGGCCAGAGGCCCCTCGGATCAAATATCCAAATCGTAGTGGATTAGGAACGCGCGGTAACGAGCAGAGACTCACGATCGATGTGACCCCGTCGCCCCGTCTCGAGTACTTGCGGCAAGGGCTAAGAATGCCCGGCCACGCCTCGTAAGTATCTCGCGGGCACCTTCCAGGTCAACCCGACTCCACATCACTCGCAATTAAGCTCGCGCGGGTACCACTCAGGGTCAACCCGTCTTTAGTCACATGGTTCAGTGCAAAGTCATAGTAACCATAGTAACTGTGTGTCTAACACCAAGGGAAAAACCCAAGGAATCACCCCCGGTGAATTCCACTCGATATTGTCATCAAGGTGAACGTAAGAGGATCCACCCTCGAGGTTCACGTTTGATGGGTTGCACGAGAGAGCCGTAACGGAAGTGGTTAAGGAGGAAATCATCCTCGATGACCTCGACCGTAAAGCTACACTACAGAGATCTCATCAGGAGTGATGCAAGAGGTTCCACCCTCGACACTCGATGGTAACTCTGCAGAGTCGTACAACTAGGGGGGTGATGTGCGGTGTCGGCGCCTGGGCGTCGATCACGTTGATCGAGTCATCGAACCTAAAGCGGGGCAACTGGGACAAGGTGGGGGTCACTGATGGATCACTAACCATCCTATACTAAGCAGTTTAGGATAAGCATGTAAGGTATGAAAGCAGGTAACAACAACAGGCTATGCATCAGAGTAGGATCATACAGAAAACAGTAGCAGGTCTAATGCAAGCATGAGAGGGAAAGAAATGGGCAATATCGGAATGCTCAAGGGGGGTTTGCTTGCCTGGTTGCTCAGACAAGAAGGAGGGGTCGTCGGTGATGTAGTCGATCACAGGGGCATCATCAGTCTCGGGGTCTACCGGAGAGAAGAGGGGGAATAAACAGTAAATATAAAGCAAACATAGCATCACAAAGCATAACGTGGCAATATGCTGTGCCGGGTGTGACCTAACGTAAGGCTACACGATATAGGTGAAGGGGGAATTCAACCGGGAATGTATTCCCGGTTCCGGACCTGTGTTAGACAGATGACCGGAGGGGGAATTTCCCATGTTCAGCATGCTAGGGGCATGTGACAGATGAACAGACTGTGTATTCGGATTCGTCTCGTCGTTCTGAGCAACTTTCATGTAGAAAACATTTTCATCTGAGTTACAGATTATTTTCTATGAATTTTCAAATATTTAAACAATTTCTGGGATTATATTTAACTCAAAAAAGGACTTATTGCGCTAGCATGGCATCATTCTGATGTCAGCAGAGTCAACAGTCAACTCTGACTAGGTTGACTGGTCAATGGGGCAGTGGGGCCCATCTGTCATTGTCACCTCAGCTAACCTAACAGTTTAGTTAAGACTAATTATGTAATTAGGTTAATAAGCAAGGTTAATTAAGTTAATTAAATAAATTACTAATTAATTAATTATTAACTTTAATTATTTATTTTTCTTAAAAAAACGTTCCAGGGGCGTGGGGCCCCGGTGTTATAGCCCTTAGTGGCTTAGCGGGCGCACGGGTGCGGGCGTGCGTGCCCGAGGCCACCAGGGGGCGGGGAGCACTCGGGGGCCCAGGAGGGCGCGCGCCGGCGGCCACGGCGCGGCCGGCCGGAGCCGCGATGGCTGGGGCGGCGACCAACGAGGGGGCCGCAGGTACGGGGCGTCGGGTGCGGGCGCTTGGGCACCAGCTCGCTTGGGAACACGCCCAGGGGCGCGGTAGCGGCCACGGAAGAGGGCGGCGGCGCTGAGCGAGGTCGGTCGTCAGCGCGGGGCAAACGGCGAAAGGGCGTAGCCGGTGATGAGCACGCGCGCGACGCGGTGTGTGGGGCGGAGCAGCAGGCGGCTGTGCAGTGTGAGAGGGCGTGGGCGGCGCAGCCATGATGGACCAGGGCGCGGTGACCGCGGGACGGTACAGGGATGCACGGGAGCACGGGCCGGGCAGCATCTGCAATGGGGAGCGGCGGCCACGCTCGACGACGGATACGAGGGGGGAGGGGGAAATGGCGAGGGGCTCACAGCGGAGCTGTAGGGGGGGTGGCAGCGGGCTCGTTGGAGCCGTTGGGGAGGACGACAGGGACGGAGTGCGGTGAGAACCAGCGACGGCACGAGGTTGCGGCAACGTCCACGGCGTCAAGCAGGCGTCGGGCCACGAGGGAGAGGGGACGGGGCCGCAAGGAGGACCGCGGCGGTCCGGCGAGGAGGGCTTGGAGCGACGGCAGGGTCGGGCGGTGATGATGGGGTCTGGGCAGTCCACCCGATCCCGATCCGGTTTAGGAGGGGAACGAGAGGAAGGAGGGGATCATGGGGAGTGGGTGCAGCAGGGGTAGTGGGCTAGGGTTCCTGGTGGGAGGGGTAAGTAGGTGGAGCGGTGGGCTGGCCTGGCTGAAGTGGGCCGAGGCCCAATGGGAGGCCAGGGGCTTTGGCCCTTTTTTGCTTTTGTTTTAACTTTTGCTTTTCTATTTAAAAGAGCTACTGAATTATTTTTGTTAAATGTGGCACTTTGCACAAAAATAGATAGGAACAAAGTGAAGTTGCATAAAAAGTTTGGGGTCAAAAGGAGTTGGCTAACCATTTTTAGAAATTGGAAAGGCCAATTTAATTATTGTTGGACCACAAGATAAAATCCCAGGGGCATTTTGGGAACTCAAATGAGGTTGGTTCCAACTTGATAAATATCCAAGGATTATTTGCCACCTTTTGAACATTTTAGTTTTCATGCTTGACAAACTTGGATTTTTGACTTTAAATTTTGAATTTGAATTTGAATCATGATTTGGATCAAGTGAGGATTAGCAACAGTAATGTGATGATGTGGCATCATTAGCGGAGGATTACTATAGCTTAATTATCCGGGCGTCACACTCTGTGTCATCACTTTTAGGCCCGATGGCTTCTCCGATCATCAACAGCGATGCGATCCAGGGTGAGACTTTTCTCCCCGGACAGATCTTCGTATTCGGCGCTTTGCACTGCGGGCCAATTCACTTGGTCATCTGGAGCAGATCGAAAGCTACGCCCCTGGCCATCAGGTCAGATTTGGAAGTTTGAACTACACGGCCGACATCCGCGGAGACTTGATCTTCGACGGATTCGAGCCACAGCCGAGCGCGCCGCACTGTCACGATGGGCATGATTTAGCTCTGCCGTCGAACAGTGCCCTGGAGGCCGCACCTGTGTCCGCTCCGACCCCTAGCTTAGAGCCGATCACACCAACCGAGGATGGGTGGTTAGACACCGCCTCGGGGGCTGCAATCTCTACGGCGATCGAGCCGAACACCAGCCCTATTATCTGCGAAGCCCGTGACTCCAAAGAGCCGGACTCCTCTCCAGACTCCAAGCCCTCCGCTCCCCGACCGATCGAACCCGCTTGGGCGCCGATCATGGAGTTCACCGCCGTAGACATCTTTCAGCACTCGCCCTTCGGTGATATTCTGAATTCACTAAAGTCTCTCTCTTTGTCAGGAGAGCCTTGGCCGGACTATGGTCGGCAAGGTTGGGATGCGGATGATGAAGAAATTCAAAGCCCACCCACCACCCACTTCATAGCCACTGTCGATGATTTAACCGACATGCTCGACTTCGACTCTGAAGACATCGACGGTATGGACGCCGATGCAGGAGATGATCAAGAACCAGCGCCTATAGGGCACTGGAAAGCCACCTCGTCGTATGATATATACATGGTGGACACCCCAAAAGAAGGCAATGGCGATGGAACAGCGGAGTATGACCCCTCCAAGAAGCAGCCTAAGCGCCGGCGTCAGCGGCGCCGCTCTAAATCCCGCCAGAACAAAAACGGTGATTCCGGCACAGGGATAATAACACCCCGGACAGTGCCGAAGACAACCACCTCCAGCAAGATTCAGCACAGGAGGATAGAGAAGCCACCCCTCATGAGAGAGCGGCAGACAGAGAGGTCGAGGACAATAATTATATGCCTCCCTCCGAAGACGAGGCAAGCCTCGACGACAACGAATTTGTCGTGCCGGAGGATCCCGTCAAACAAGAGCGTTTCAAACGCAGTCTTATGGCCACGGCGAGCAGCCTCAAGAAAAAACAACAGCATCTTAGAGCTGATCAAGATTTGCTAGCTGACAGATGGACTGAAGTCCTTGCGCCCGAAGAGTATGAACTCGAACGCCCCTCCAAGAGCTACACAAAGCGCAGGTTGCTACCCCAATTAGAGGAGGAAGCACTTAAACCTACATCACCAGCGCATGATGCGGCCGACCGGCCACCCCGTGGCTGCGACAGAGAGGCCTCTTGGCCCTCCACTCAAGTCGTACCCCGGCGCCGCTCAAAAATTACCAAGGCATGGGAAAATGCGCCAGACCTGCGAGATATATTGGAGGACAAGGCAAGGCAAACAAGATTGATCTACGGATCATGTGGGCGCCCCATGGCACGAGACGGTTCTCGTCACGCCGAATACAGTAAATCCGGCCGGGCCGAACATAGTAGACAAAGCTCGTTTGATTTGCGTCGTGATGTAGCCCAATACAGAGGCGCCGCACACCCACTATGCTTCACAGATGAAGTAATGGATCATCAAATCCCCGAGGGTTTCAAACCCGTGAACATCCAATCATACAATGGCACAACAGATCCTGCGGTATGGATCGAGGACTAACTCCTTCATATCCACATGGCCCGCGGTGATGACCTACACGCCATCAAAAACCTCCCACTCAAGCTTAAAGGACCAGCTCGGCATTGGCTTAACTGCTGGCTAGCAGAATCAATTGGTTGTTGGGAGGACTTGGAAACCGCATTCCTCGACAATTTCCAGGGCACTTATGTGCGACCACCAGACGCCGATGACCTAAGCCACATAATTCAGTAGCCAGAGGAATCAGCCAGACAATTCTGGACACGGTTCCTAACCAAGAAAAATCAAATTCTCGACTGTCCGGACGCAGAGGCCCTAGCAGCCTTCAAGCATAACATCCGCGACGAGTGGCTTGCACGGCACCTAGGACAGGAAAAGCCGAAATCTATGGCAGCCCTCACGACACTTATGACCCACTTTTTCGCGGGCGAAGACAGCTGGCTAGCTCGCAGCAATAACATGACCAAGAGCCCTGGTAATTCGGATACTAAGGACAGCAGTGGCAGGTCGCGTCGCAACAAGCAAAAGCGCCGCATTAACGGCGACAATGCTGAGGATACGACAGTTAATGCCGGATTCAGAGGCTCTAAACCCGGTCAGCGGAAAAAGCCATTCAAAAGGAATACTCCGGGCCTGTCCAGTTTGGACCGAATACTCGACCTCTCATGCCAGATACATGGCACCCCCGAAAAACCATCCAATCACACCAACAGGGATTGTTGGGTGTTCAAGCAGGCAGGCAAGTTAAATGCCGAAAGCAGAGACAAGGGGCTGCATAGCAATGACGAGGAGGAGCCCCGGCCGCCGAACAACATTGGACAGAAAGGTTTTCCCCCACAAGTGCGGACGGTGAACATGATATACTCAACCCATGTCCCCAAGAGGGAGCGGAAGCGTGCGCTAAGGGACGTATACGCGATGGAGCCAGTCGCCCCAAAGTTCAACCCATGGTCTTCCTGCCCGATCACTTTTGATCGAAGGGACCACCCCACTAGCATCCGTCATGGCGAATTCGCCGCATTGGTTCTAGACCCAATTATTGATGAATTTCACCTCACTAGAGTCCTTATGGACGGCGGCAGCAGCCTGAACCTGCTTTACCAGGATACAGTGCGGAAAATGGGCATCGATCCCTTGAGGATTAAACCTGCTAGAACGACCTTTAAAGGCGTCATACCAGGTGTAGAGGCCAACTGTACAGGCTCAGTTACACTTGAAGTGGTCTTCGGATCTCCGGATAATTTCCGATGCGAGGAGTTAATCTTCGACATAGTCCCGTTCCGCAGTGGCTATCACACACTGCTCGGGCGAACCGCATTTGCCAAGTTCAATGCGGTGCCGCACTACGCATACCTCAAGCTCAAGATGCCAGGTCCTCGAGGAGTCATCAAGGTCAATGGAAACACCGAATGCACTCTCCGAACGGAGGAGCATACGGCGGCTATCGCAGCGAAAGTACAAAGCAGCCTCTCAAGGCAATTCTCCAGTCCGGCCATTAAACGTCCGGACACCGTCAAGCGCGCCCGGAGTAACCTACAACAAGACCGCCTGGCACGTTCCGAGCAAGCGTAGCAATGCGGCCCCAACCCCAGCCCTCGCGAACTTGCGAAACCAGTGTTGCGCGTACATAACTATGCTCTAGAAATACCATGGGCACAGGGGAAGGGGCACCATCATGGCACGCCAGAAATGCGGCTTAGACCGCACTAGGGGCTGTCGGTTTCTTAAATTTTCTCTTATTTTCAGGACTCCATTCTTCGGAAGGCTTGTCCGGCAGTACAATTGCCGCACAAACGATACAACCAGGGAAGCAGAAAGCTACGCCGCACTACGGAACTCTAAGGTGGTCTCTATAACGAGCAGTATACCTGTTTCGCATAACATTCCGCAGCTCACCCCTGGAAAGGACATATTTGATAGTCCCATCTTTTCCTTATCGCACTATTTGTATCGTTCTGCTTTGATCGCAGCTTTTTTAAATAAACAATGCATAGCTTCCGTCTATTATTGCATTACCTCATTCATTAATGACATGTCGCACCCGTACACTTTGGTACGGCCAATACGCCAGGGGCTTAAGTACCCCACAACATGGTGTGAGAAGTCCGGACACTTTCACAAGTGCGGCACCCCAAACTTATAACATTATACGCATCGGCTCTGAATCATGTCTTGGGTCAATAGTTGGGTTTGCCCGGCTCCTATGTTTTGGTACCTTACGTTCCGTTATATCGGCTAAGGTAGCACTAGGAGAACTACTGCGATTGTGCCCCAGTTGAGCTGGGCTAAGCACCTCAGTAGAGAAAGCTAAAACTGGCCGTCATGATAAGGCGAGAGCCTGTTCGAGAGGTTTTCGAGTCCCTAAAGACTTATGCCGCTTAGAGCGAGGAGTCGGCTTTGTCCGGCCTAGGCATGGATAGTGCCCCGAACTCGGTCTTCCAAACACTAGGGGCTTCGCCGAAATTTAAAATTATAGAATTCTATGGCTAAGTGAGAGTGTTCAAGCATTATAGTCTGATTGCTTTGTTCGTTGTGTTGAGCGCCTCCCTCGAAGGACCCAAGAATGGGAAAAAGAGTGCTCATGTTTATCCCGAACACCCCAGCACTCGTGCCATGGGGGCATAAGCCGACGACTCGCCATCTCTCAAATTTGATAAACGGCCGCACAGAAGGTAATATTTTAAATTCAAAAAGCATTGCTTAGCGCACATGAACAAGTTTTCAGCGCACAGGACCAAACCAGCGAGTTCACTGAAAAATTACATTCATGGAACATTCATCCGCCACAAGGCGGGCACCCTTTAGAATGCCCTCATAATACATCTCGGGCTTGCGATGCTCCTTGCCCAGCGGTGGCCCGTCCTTCACAAGCTTCTCAGCATCCAGCTTGCCCCAGTGCAACTTCGCACGGGCAAGCACCCTACGGGCACCCTCGATGCATACGGAGCGCTTGATGACTTCGAGCCTTGGACAGGCCTCCACCAGCCGCCTCACCAGCCCAAAGTACCTCCCAGGCATGGCCTCTCCAGGCCACATCCGGACTATGAGGCCCTTCATGGCCTATTCGGCCACCTTATGGAGCTCGACCAGCTGTTCCAGCTGGTCCCTTAAGGGCACCGGGTGTTCGGCCTCAGCATACTGCGACCAGAACACCTTCTCCGTCGAGCTTCCCTCCTCGGCTCGGTAGAAGGCGGCGGCATTCGACACGCTACGGGGCAAGTCTGCGAATGCTCCTGGAGAGCTCCGGATTCAAGTAAGTGACAAGTAATTCACTTTTACGTGCTTGCTTTGCATAAAGAATGCCTTACCCGCTGCTATATTTTTTATTGCCTCAACCTCCTGGAGGGCCTTCTGAGCTTCGGCCTTGGCAGACTTGGCATCTTCAATGGCTGCCGCAAGCTCAGACTCTCGCGTCTTCGAGTCATGCTCCAAACTCTCATGTTTTTTCATGAGAGCCTGGAGCTCTTGCCGCACCTCGCCAACCTGCGTCTCATGCTTCTCCCGCTCGGTGCGCTCCATGGCCGCCCTCTTTTCGGCCTCGGACAGCGCTTGCTTAAGGGTCGCCACCTCAGTTGTGGCCCCTACAATAGCCACGTTAATCCTGTCACTTTTTGCAATTGCACCTTTCACATATTTCAATAAGGTATTTCTTACCTTCCTTCTCCTCGAGCTGCTGCTTGGCTAGGCCGAGCTCTTGCTCGGACCGCTCGAGGTTCTGCTTTAGCATATCCACCTCCGCAGTCAGTGCGGCGGAGGCCAGCAGCGAAGCCTACATACGCATATTGACTTGATTATGTTAGACTCCTGCGAATGTTATTAGATCCTCTATTCGGCTTTTCTATCCGAACGCCGAACAGAGCATCAGGGGCTACTGTCGATGCGGTAATATTTTTACATATTCTTTACTTACCTCAAAGCCTGTTAGAAGGCTGGCACAGGCTTCAGTCAGTCCGCTCTTGGCGGACTAAACCTTCTGGATCACCGCACTCATAATAGTGCGGTGCTCCTCATCGATGGAGGCGCCGTTAAACGTCTCCAGCAAATTGTCCGGTGCCTCCGGTTGGACGGAGGTCACCGGCTCGGTAGGCTTGCTCCTCTTGGAAGGAGGCTGCCTACCGGAGTCCGAAACCGTTGAAGGTTCCGGCGCGGTGTCCGGCTCAATGCCGGACTTGGAGCCCTTGGGGGTTCTATCCCCTTTACGCCTGGAGTCCGGGAGGTTGCCTTGCGGCGCCTCCAGGACCACCTCCTCCTGGCTTCGAACCTGTTGGGACGCCACCTCAGCGCCGTCCGTAGGGTGGCGGGAGGAAGCCGTCGGAAGCGAATTCACATCTGAGAAATCCAGGAAGCCGCTCGACGACTCGTCGAGCCCGGCCTTGGGCGGACTGCACAATCATGTTCGACGTAAGGAAAAGTTGTGCAATGGGGGAATACTATGAATCACTCGGGTATCCGGATACTTACGATCTCGCCAGGGGCTTGGCCTTGTGCGGCGACTCCTCCTCGCCGTCATCGGCGTTGGTGGAGTAGTCCGGAGGAGGGGTCTTCCCCCTCTTGGACCCTTCGGCCTCCCCAGTTGGGGCGGCCTTCCTTTTCTTCCCTCCCCCCGCTGGAGGGGGAGAGGTCTCTTCTTCCTCCTCCTCGTCTTCATGGGAGGAGTGCGCCTTGGAGTCGTCGGATGATGAATCCGACACCTCCTGGCGCCGGGCACTCTTTCGAGTCCCCGTGGCCTTCTTCCTGGCCTTCTTCTCCGGCACCACGTAGGGTGCCGGAACCAGCAGCTTCACCAAGCGAGCGTCCGCTGGGCCTTCGGGCAAAGGAGCCGGATAGTTGATCTGTCTGGACGTCTCCTGCCAATCCTGTCAAAGGTAAGGGAGCTTAGATCCCGCATGGAGTCAAACTATAAAAAACTAATACCCTGTAAAAGGTAAAAACAGCTTACCGCATGAGTGTGATGCTGCGTGCTAAATCCGCGATCCTCGGTGGCGGATGCGGGGGCCTCGGCGCCCTTGAAAAGCACCTTCCAGGCATCTTCGTACGTCGTGTCGAAGAGCCTGCTCAGAGTTCGGTGCCGCGCCGGGTCGAACTCCCACAGGTTGAAAGCCCGTTGTTGACACGGGAGGATCCGGCAGATGAGCATAACCTGGACTACGTTGACAAGTTTGAGCTTCCTGTCCACCAGGGTTTGGACGCATGTTTGAAGTCCGGTCAGCTCTCCTTTTTTACCCCACGACATGCCCGTCTCTTTCCAGGAGGCGAGCCACGTAGGGGGTACGGATCGGAACTCGGGGGCTGCGACCCATTCAGGGTCGCGCGACTCGGTGATGTAAAACCACCCCGACTGCCACCCCTTTAGGGATTCCACAAAGGAGCCCTCGAACCATAGGACGTTGGACATCTTGCCCACCATGGCGCCTCCGCACTCCGCTTGGGTGCCGCGCACCACCTTCGGCTTGACATTAAAAGTCTTGAGCCATAGGACGAAATGGGGGCGGATGTGGAAGAAAGCCTCGCACACGACGATAAACGCCGAGATGTTGAGGACAAAGTTCGGGGCCAGATCGTGGAAATCCAGGCCATAGTAGAACATGAGCCCCCGGACAAATGGGTGGAGAGGGAAGCCCAGTCCGCGGAGGAAATAGGGGAACACCACCCTCTCATGGGGCCTAGGGGTGGGGATGAGCTGCCCCTCTTCGGGAAGCCGGTGCGCAATGTCGTTAGACAAGTATCCGGCCTTCCTTAGTCTTTTGATGTGTCCCTCCGTGACGGAGGAGACCATCCACTTGCCTCCCACTCTGGACATGGCTGGAGAAGGTTGAGGTGGGGTGTGCAGACTTGGGCGCTGGAGCTCGAGTGCGCGGAAATGGATAGGCAAAGGAGGAAGAAGGCGTGGATGAAAAGGTGGATCCTTATCCCCTTATATGGGCGGACATGACTATGCGCCCCCACCAGCCTGGTAAAACTCGCTTATCTCCCAAGCGCCGTAGTCAATGGCGCGGTTGGGTTACCCACGCCCGTATTGATGAGAATCTCGGAATAAGGGGACACGATCTCTGCTTTAACAAGACGTGCTAAGAAAACCGCCTCGCTAAACGTGCTAAGGTGGGACAATAAAACGATTTGAATAAAGACTTGGCCGTGGTGTGATGTCACGCTACGAAATACGTCAGCAGATTAGATTTGTGTAAATATTATTCTCTCTATGGCAGTATGTGGAAACTTATTTTGCAGAGCCGGACACTACCTTTGTATTCAAAATCTTCTATGAAGTACTTGGAGGAGGAACCCGCCTTGCAATGCCGAAGACAATCTGCGCGCCCGACTCGTCGTCATTGAAGCCTGGTTCAGGGGCTACTGAGGGAGTCCTGGATTAGGGGGTGTCCGGATGGCCGGACTATGCCTTCGACCGGACTCCTGGACTATGAAGATATGAGATTGAAGACTTCGTCCCGTGTCCGGAAGGGACTTTCCTTGGCGTGGAAGGCAAGCTTGGCGATACGGATATGTAGATCTCCTACCATTGTAACCGACTCTGTGTAACCCTAGCCCTCTCCGGTGTCTATATAAACCGGAGAGTTTAGTCCGTAGGATGAACAACAATCATACCATAGGCTAGCTTCTAGGGTTTAGCCTCTCTGATCTCGTGGTAGATCTACTCTTGTACTACCATATCATCAATATTAATCAAGCAGGACGTAGGGTTTTACCTCCATCAAGAGGGCCCGAACCTGGGTAAAACATCGTGTCCCCTGCCTCCTGTTACCATCCGGCCTAGACGCATAGTTCGGGACCCCGTACCCGAGATCCGTCGGTTTTGACACCGATAATGCTAGTTGGTTTACTTGGTGGAAGATCATATGTTCAGATCCATTATGCATATTAATACCCCTCTGATTACGAACATGAATATGCTTTGTGAGTAGTTACGTTTGTTCCTGAGGACATGGGAGAAGTCTTGCTATTAGTAGTCATGTGAATTTCGTATTCGTTCGATATTTTGATGAGATGTATGTTGTCATCCCTCTAGTGGTGTCATGTGAACGTCGACTACATGAAACTTCAATATTGTTTGGGCCTAGAGGGAGGCATTGGGAAGTAATAAGTAGGTGATGGGTTGCTAGAGTGACAAAAGCTTAAACCCTAGTTTATGCGTTGCTTCGTAAGGGGCTGATTTGGATCCATATGTTTCACGCTATGGTTAGTGTCGGTGTAAAAACCGGCGGATCTCGGGTAGGGGGTCCCGAACTGTGCGTCTAGGCTGGATGGTAACAGGAGGCAAGGGACATGAAGTTTTACCCAGGTTCGGGCCCTCTTGATGGAGGTAAAACCCTACGTCCTGCTTGATTAATATTGATGATATGGGTAGTACAAGAGTAGATCTACCACGAGATCGGAGAGGCTAAACCCTAGAAGCTAGCCTATGGTATGATTGTTGTTCTGTATGTTGTCATACGGACTGAAACCCTCCGGTTTATATAGACACCGGAGAGGGTTAGGGTTACACAAAGTCGGTTACAATGGTAGGAGATCTATATATCCGTATCGCCAAGCTTGCCTTCCACGCCAAGGAAAGTCCCTTCCGGACACGGGACGAAGTCTTCAATCTTGTATCTTCATAGTCCAGGAGTCCGGCTGAAGGTATAGTCCGGCCATCCGGACACCCCCTAATCCAGGACTCCCTCAGTTAGGTTTACCTTAATACTTTTGTTCTAGTTGCGGATGCTTGCAATGGGGGATAATCATAAGTGGGATGCTTGTCCAAGTAAGGACAGTACCCAAGCACCGGTCCACCCACATGTCAAATTATCAAAGTACCGAACGCGAATCATATGAACGTGATGAAAACTAGCTTGACGATAATTCCCATGTGTCCTCGGGGGTGCTTTCCTTGATATAAGAGTTTGTCCAGGCTTGTCCTTTGCTACATAGAGGATTGGTCCATCTTGCCGCACCTTATTTACTTTTATTGCTTGCTACTCGTTACAAATTATCTTATCACAAAACTATCTGTTACCGACAATTTCAGTGCTTGCAGAGAATACCTTATTGAAAACTGCTTATCATTTCCTTCTGCTCCTCGTTAGGTTCGACACTCTTACTTATGGAAAAGGCTACGATAGATCCCCTACACTCGTGGGTCATCAACAACAAACAAAATAAACTTTGTGCTAGTAGGAAGGTAACGTCAAGCACTATGCTCCCTGGCAACGGCGCCAGAAAATGCTTGATATCCTACAAGGGCACATGGCTGTTGTAGCACTTTTCTTGTGCTAAGTAGAGTGTCGAACCCACAAGGAGCAAATAGGAAGACACTACCAACCCCACAACTACGTTGTCTATGTAGCTACGTTCACACCCAAACCCTAGTTTGGAAGTAGCGTATTCTGTCAGTTGCTACAGGAACAATAATAAAGGGGGATTTAACTAGACTACAAACTTGGATAGAAAATATACTAAACTAGAACACAAAATAAAAGGGGTTGTACTTGTTGGATTGAATAGAGCAAAAGGCGGTATCTAGGCTTTCCGTCTCACTAGTACTAGAAGAGCATCTCTATGGCATACAAGTATTATAGACTACGAAACATCCTCCTATGGTTTGCACCCGCAGTTTGTCACTTCTAGGTGTACTAGACATAACATCACGTCAAGTTCACACGCGGCTGTCAATAATACACAATGGAACCAAAGGATCATGAAGTTCATCTATACTCTGTGTATGTGCAAGTAACATACATTCAACATGAATGAGAGTAAATACTAAATGAAGCCACAAAGACTAGTTGTGCATACTAGATCATACCTCAACCTTGAACTGGGTAAATTACTCACACATAGATGAATAGGCACACAAAGAGGAACGATTTTTTGCTGCCATCAACATGTTCAATCTTAGAAAATACATATGCGAGGACAGAGATGGGAATGGAGATGGGCACCGGCGCACGGTGATATGGCGGTGGCTCCTTTTCCTCCTCTTGTGTGGCCTTCATGGTGATGGTGGTGGAGGGATAGGCCTCCCTCTAGATGAGATGCAAGAACCTCTTGCCGATTGTTAGAACTTGCGGTGGAATGAGGATGATGATCCCAGTGGCTAGGGTTGGATCTCTTCATATAGGATGCCTCCTTGGGTCTCCTCCATTGATGTAGTCTCCTCCCCTTCATCCAAGGGCTCTAGGGGAGTCAAATCCACGCCCAAATGATGCCTTATCTGCCAAGGATCCCGTAGGAACAAATTGGGATGAAATCAGAGCAAGATAGGGAAAGTTGTGGCCAAATTACGAAGCTGTTTGGAGATCATACGAGCGCCAGAATGAGAGGCTATGGTCGTATGGAAGGCCGTCCTCCATTTTGGACTATAAGAGCATTTTTTTGTATTTTGGTCGGCATTTCTTCATATAAACTCCGATTTTGACGTTCTTGTGCTCGTTGGATTGCTACACAAAAGCCTGATGCGTTTGTGTCCTTGGACATTCAATTTTGACATGTAATAAATGTCAAATCATCAAATACTCCATATGGCCTTCGTCTGCTGCCTCGAACTTCTCCGGTTTGACTCCCACCTTGGTTATTTTGATGTGCCAAGTCCATGAACATGCCAATACACCTACCAAGACCCCAAAACAAAGGAAAACTAAATAAAAATAAAAGTTGTGCAACGAACTTGGTAAAACGAGTAAATACCAAAAACTATGCATTGGGGAGATGTATAAGTCCTAGATGGATATGTTATGAGGGATTTTTTCTCTTGAAAATACTCTAAAAAGCACGCATAAACCCCACTCATCACCCAATCTTATCGATCAATGTGAATCAATTTGGATTTATGTTTCACTGTTAACCTTGATAGCGGATACTGACTAGTAGGGGTAGGTTGTGTCACGACCTCATCGATTTTGATTGACAGAAAACATAGCTTCATCGATCCCCATGTGGATTTGATCTCATCAACCGTGCACACAGCCGATCTCATAAATGAAAACACATCTCATTTGGAGCCTCTACATATCAAATATGCATTCGATCTGAATCCAAATCCTATAACAGAGGCTCTGATTCCACTGTTTGGTTCTACAGCAGGGTGCATCGATTGCAAACTAAAAATTCCTACCTGCAGAACATCCAAGAACATGCTACGAGAGATGGATCACGGATCATTATACCACTAGACACACAATGTCATACAGCAGAAGTAGAGTTGGGGCAGCGCGTCCTCGAAGTTGTATCCTCCTTATCGATCTCCCACATAGCTGATCGGATCCCATGAATAGGTTCACTGGAGTGGCGCAAGGACACTGTGTCTAATGATATCCGCGTGTGCAGGAGGAACATCATGCGGTGGACTGCTACGTTCGGTCACACAACCGTCGGTGAGTGGAGGTGGCTAGTTGCAACACATGCAAAGCCCTAGTGACGGCGCTGAAGTGATCAACAAATGAATGTGCCACACCTCCACTATATATAGGCATCTATCGCAGGCTCAACAGTTGGGCCTCGCACGGATCCTAAATCCCAAAGTATGTTCGGCCTGGATCTGAGTCCAAGTAAGATCATATCTGACTCATGGAGTCGTATCTGGCCTCACATGTTCCTTCCCTTAAGGTCGCAGGTCGGATAACCTCTAACCTGCTTGGCTGGTAGCGGCCTCTAGCAAGGCATGCCAACCACCAAGTAAACAATGAATCTGGTTGACGAACCTGTACAACATATCACACTTCTGTTCCCTTTGCCACACGATATATGTCGTCGGGCTCAAGGCAAGTCTGTCATCCTTGTGCTATCCCGACCTCTTTCTTGTTTTAGTGATGCCAACCACTAACCGGATTATCTCATAATCCTCGTCGCATGGCTATGCTTATCTTGGTGGGGTCAGATGAGGGGCCTGATGTCTACTACACAACTTATTCTTGTAGACTTGTGTTGGGCCTCCAAGCGCAGAGTTTTGTAGGACAGTAGCAATTTTCCCTCAAGTGGACGACCTAAGGTTTATCAATCCATGGGAGGCGTAGGATGAAGATCGTCTCTCTCAAATAACCCTCCAACCAAATAATAAAAAGTCTCTTGTGTCCCCAACACACCGAATACAATGGTAAATTGTATAGGTGCACTAGTTCGGCGAAGAGATGGTCATACGAGTGTAGTAATGATAGTAGATATTCATTTTTGTAATAGGATCAATAAAAAACAGCAAGGTAGCAAGTAACAAAAGTGAGCACAAACGGTATTGCAATGCTTGAAAATGAGGCCTAGGGTCCGTACTTTCACTAGTGCAATCTCTCAACAATGCTAATATAACTGGATCATATAACCACCCTCATGGGTACAACGACGTCCTAAACAAACGGGTTAAAACCCCTTTCCGCGACGACAGTTGGAACCGTCGCCAAGTGAGTGTGGGCGATAGGGGGGTCCTTCCCACACGGCCTAGAAATCGTCGGGTATAGGCCCTCCTGGGACCCAGGCTGGGGCCGTGTGCTATCGGGCGAGGCATGGAAACCCAATCATTTCCGTAGGTATGTATATCCCACATGGTGAATCCCAAAAATCATTTTCGTAGGTATGTATATCCCACACTGTGAATCCCAGAAATCATTTTCGTAGGTATGTATATCCCACACGATGAATCCCGGAAATCATTTCCGTAGGTATGTACATCCCATATGGTGAATCCCAGAAATCATTTCCGTAGGTATGTCCATCCCACACGGTGAATCCTAGAAAATCATTTCCGTAGGTATGTACATCCCACACAGTTCTTTGTGTGGAAACATTTGTGCAAGGTGGCCTAACGCAAACAGTTCACTGTCGGAAGCCGTGTGTGATTATTAGTTGATCGAACACGCCTATTGTCTAGAAACCGTGTGGGTTGTTTGAGTTCATCACCCACGGTGTTGTCTGAGTAACCGTTTGCAATAGAAAACCCCAATAAGCAGGGTAATTAGCCTATTATTGGTAATCCATGTACTAATCAAACTGATATTTCTTATAAAACACGCCAGATATTTCATATCCGTATAAAAGCAACCAGGATTTCATAATCGAATTACATCAGATAGCTTTGGCACTGAGTTACGCCATTACACAATAGCACCAAGTTTCACATGCAGCATCAAAAACCTTCGGAAAGTAGCATCATACACGGTAAATAGATAGATGAATCTCATCTGGGAAACTGCAGAAGCGGAAGGCAAATATTGAGCCTTCAGTGATGTTGAATGTCCTTGCAACTTTAGGCTAGTGGCTATGGATAATTGCCCTCCCAACCTTCGTCCTCTTCAGCAAGACTTCAATATTGTACCGTGGGTGTTGAATGAATACCTTCCTCGCCTCTTGACCATGCAGGTGGTTTGAGAGCTAATCATCGGTGAACTACTTTGAAAAGTACTGAAAACAGAGCTATGGATAAATCGCTGTTGTAAATTTTGAAATGGCGCAAGGGGTAAAAACAAGGTAAAAGAATTGGTACCATCCTATATCTGACTGATGTCTTCTTCATTGTGCAAACAAAGATCTTGATGTTATTTGTCGCAAGTTTCTTCATCCTAACAATCTTTCTGAGTTTCTTGACTTGAAGTCTAAACCTCTGACAGCAGGACCTACATGTGCAAGACCAAATTGTAGGAAACCTAAATATTAGAATGATTCCCGCAACTGCACAATAATGTGCTATTAGCCAAAGGACCCTGCTTGAACAAACCTCAATGGTAAACCGCAGTGTCTCCCAATGTTTCCCTGCAACACACATAAGGAAGATCTTGATCAGGTTAACTGAGAGTTTCCATACTATCAGTAGAATATTTATTGAGTATAGCCAAATTCGATTGGTGTCACATGCATAACAATACAAAATTGTACCCACAATGAATGAAAATCAAATTGCAGAACTGAACCAAACAGTTAAATGGACAGCAGACCAAATGAACCAAAATAGTTAACTGAGCACGACATTGCAGAATAGAAACATGTACTAGAAGATAAGACAGTTAACAAAACAAAGAATGCTTGAGAACAGTACTAAGAAATGTAGAAATTGTTGGACCAAAGTGTTAATTGAACATTACATTTCAGAGGACCAAACTATTAACTGAACATCATATTGCATATTAACATTACAAAGGACAAATCACTAGAAGGCACTGGTGGTGGCCTCAAGAAAACATCACGAACTGTATTTTAATGTAGACAACCGCGTAGCAGTGTTGACGGTGGCCTCGAAGACGAGGTGCTCCTCCAAGATATGGCGGTCGACACACATGGCAGCCATAGCAACCTCGTTTGCGTGTGTGGCCGCATGCTACTCAACTCCACGTTATACTGTATGTAAAATGGCTATGGGCGGCGCTTAATTGGAGGAGGGGGCAGTGATTTCGATGGAAGGTGTCGCTCCATCAACCGGGGCATGTGGGACAGGAAAGAAGGAGGATGGCGTGGGTGGGGTGTGGATTACCTGACCATATCAACAAGGCCGCGCAACAAGAAGAAGGGTCGGCGGCGAGGAGGCGACGCTGCAAGAAGAAGGGTCGCTGGCGAGGAGGCGGCACTGCAAGAAGAAGGGTAGCAGGCGAGGAGGCAGCGCTGTAAGAAGAAGGGTCGCCGGCGAGGAGGCTGAGCTGCCAGTAAGCAGTAGTGAAGTTTTAAACTTGGAAAGCAAGGAGGAATAGTGGAAATGTGGCTTTTGGTAGGAGGGAAGGGGCGGGGAGATAGATATTTCCGCGGTGGCAAAAAAATTTCGCTCGGTGCCGCGAGAAACTGGCGCGCAAGTGTGGTTCAAGCGGGGGCGGTGGACTGTAGACGACGAAGCTTCCTGCATAAGCTATACAAGACGGTGCGCCAGGATATTTTATATCGCATCCCACACGATTCTTTCTAGTAAACTATTTGTGGTATACCTGATTTTTTCATTATGTTTTGAAAGACAAAATGGTGTTATGGAGGGAAAGGATGGTGTTTGAATTGCTAGAACATTTACGTACAGTGAACATGCAACTATTACATGAGTGTCGTGTTTAAATTTGGAATTATTCCGGGTTCGTTTGTCATTTTTATGCATTAATTGAGTTTCTGGGCATTTAATGTGCATAATTCAAATTTGAACTACAAGCACATGAACCAAAGTTTGCTGAAAAATCACATGTGCGTCTTTGGGTGAATTTATAGGTCCCATGCAAGAAATGGGAGTAAAATTAAAACATCTGGGTGTCGTGGCTCGGCGGGAATGATTGAGAAACTTGGTTTTTTAATTCCTGTAAATCCAAAACACGGATGAAAATCATGAAACATGGCATGGTGTCATGACATGGCACCAATATGCTGCAGTAATTTTTTTGGCTGAATTGGGACAAGCTTTGGTGTAAGCTTCTTGAAAACCGGAGCTTCCCTCAAGAAGGCTCTTGGTTCTGAGAGGGAACGTGTCACCTCCATGTGCGAAACGACATACGTACACTGCCTTCTTCTGCCTTAATTTTTGTACACTGGAAGATTAGACCAAATAGAAGTATCATGCTAAATTTTGGAATAATTTCGTGTTCGTTTGTCCTTTTTATACATTAATTGAGTTTCTGGGCATTTAATATGCATAATTCAAATTTGAACTACAAGCACGTGCTCCAGTGCACCAAAGTTGTTTGAAAAATAACATGTGTGTCCTTGGGTGACTTTCTAGGTCCCATGCAAGAGATGGGAGCGAGTGAAATTCAAACATCTGGGCGTCATGGCTCGGCCGAAAAGATTGAGAAACTTGGTTTTTTAATTCCTGTAATTGCAAAACACGCCTGAAAATCATGAAACTTGGCATGGTGTCACGACATGGCACCAACATGCTGCCGTAATTTCATTGGCCGAATTGGGACAAGCTTTGGTGTAGGCTTATTGCAAACTAGAGCTTCCCTCAAGAAGGCTCCTGGTGCCGAGAGGGAATGTGTCACCTCCGTGTGCGAAACGACATACGTACACTACCTTCTCCCGCCTTAATTTTTTTACACAGGCAGATTAGACCAAATAGAAGTATCGTGCTAAATTTTGGAATTATTCCGTGTTCGTTTGGCCTTTTTTATACATTAATTGAGTTTCTGTGCATTTAATGTGTATAAATCAAATTTGAACTACAAGCACGTGCTCCTGTGCACCAAAGTTGTTTGAAAAATCACATGTGTGTCCTTGGGTGAATTTCTAGGTCCCATGCAAGAAATGGGAGTGAAATTCAAACATCTGGGCATCGTGGCTCGGTCGAAAAGATTGAGAAACTTGGTTTTTTAATTCCTGTAATTCCAGAACACGTCTGAAAATCATGAAACTTGGCATGATCTCATGACATGGCACCAACATGCTGCGGTAATTTTTTTGGCCGAATTGGGACAAGCTTTGGTGCAATCTTCTTGCAAACCAAAGCTTTCCTCAAGAACGCTCGTGGTTCCGAGAGGGAACGTGTCAGCTCCGTGTGCGAAACGACATACATACACTGCCTTCTCCCACCTTTATTTTCTTACACAGCCAGATTAGACCAAATAGAAGTACTGTGCTAAACTTTGGAATTATTCCGGGTTCATTTGGCCTTTTTATACATTAATTTAGTTTCTGGGCATTTAATGTGCAAAATTCAAATTCGAACTACAAGCACATGCTCCAGTGCACCAAAGTTGTTTGAAAAATGACATGTGTGTCCTTGGGCGAATTTCTAAGTCCCATGCAAGAGATGGGAGTGAAATTCAAACATTTGGGCGTCGTGGCTCGACCGGAAAGATTGAGAAACTTGGTTTTTTAATTCCTGTAATTCCAAAACACGCCTAAAAATCATGAAACTTGGCATGGTCTCATGACATGGCACCAACATGCTGCGGTAAATTTTTTGGCCGAATTGGGACAAGCTTTGGTGTAAGGTTCTTGCAAACCGAAGCTTCCCTCAAGAAGGCTCGTGGTTCCGAGAGGGAACGTGTCACCTCCGTGTGCAAAATGACATACGTACACTGCCTTCTCCCGCCTTAATTTTTTTACACAGCCAGATTAGACCAAATAGAAGTACCGTGCTAAATTTTGGAATTATTCCGGGTTCATTTCGCCTTTTTTATACATTAATTGAGTTTTCAGGCATTTAATGTGCATAATTCAAATTTGAACTACAAGCAAAGGCTCATGTGCACCAAAGTTGTTGGAAAAATCACATGTGTGTCCTTGGGTGAATTTCTAGGTCCCATGCAAGAGATTGGAGTGAAATTCAAACATCTGGGCGTCGTGGCTCGACCGGAAAGATTGAGAAACTTTATTTTTTAATTCCGATAATTCCAAAACACGTCTGAAAATCATGAAACTTGGCATGGTGTCATGACATGGCACCAACATGCTGCGGTAATTTTTTTGGCCGAATTGGGACAAGCTTTGGTGTAAGCTTCTTGCAAACCGGAGCTTCCCTCAAGAAGGCTCGTGGTTCCGAGAGGGAACATGTCACCACCGTGTGCGAAACGACATACGTTCACTGCCTTCTCCCACCTTATTTTTTACACAGCCAGATTAGACCAAATACAAGTACCGTGCTAAATTTTGGAATTATTCCGGGTTCGTTTGTACTTTTTTATACATTAATTGAGTTTCTGGTCATTTAATGTGCATAATTCAAATTTGAACTACAAGCACATGCTCCAGTGCACCAAAGTTGTTTGAAAAATCACATGTGTGTCCTTGGGTGAATTTCTAGGTCCCATGCAAGAGATGAGAGTGAAATTCAAACATCTGGGTGTCGTGGCTCGGCCGGAAAGATTGAGAAACTTGGTTTTTTAATTCCTATAATTCCAAAACATGCCTGAAAATCATGAAACTTGGCATGGTCTCATGACATTGCACCAACATGCTGTGATAATTTTTCTGTCTGATTTGGGAAGCGCACACATTAATAATCAACAAAGTCATTTTGGAACAAGTGTTGTCACGTTACAAATCGGAAACACAAGTATTATTAAAACCATGGGCGTTCGACTTACCAATTACGTGCAGCCACGCGTCCCTTTTTTTATTGGCTAGGAGGTGTCGTGCGGGGTAGCTATTTGAGTATGAGAGGCGTGCGATCAGACCCCTGAGCGTGCTCATCGAGAGGAGAGCCCTTTTGACCGCTACCCACTGCGCACCTCCCTCCCAACATCTCCATTAATGGCGCCCGAGCACCTGTTCTACGGCGTGGCTATATGTCTCACTGGAGTGAGATTTAAGAGAGAAAAATGAAAATCCAAAAAGAAAGTTTTGCACAGATGTTGATGTAAGATCTGACGGACCTATATAGCATCGACTATGACTTATAGCAAGCATGATGAATATAAGGACGATGACATTGGATAATGATTGTATTACATATTTATAAAGATAATTAAAAAAAGCCACATGCGGCAACGCACGATATACACAAGGGCAAAAGAAAAAGGAAGCCACAGCAGGAACTAGTCTCCGCGGTGGGTGGCGACGAGCTCTTTCTTGTCCTCAAGATGCTGGTTGAGAGCATCCATGGATTCCTCCACCAACCTTCTGCGCTCGATGCACAGCATGGCATCCTCGTCCATAATTTTCTCGACGATGATGCCGGTCCTCTTCAACAAGGCAGTGGTCTGCTCCTACTACTCCGCACTTCCGACGATCTTCACCCTCAGCAGGTCGTGCTCGGCTCGGAGCTTCGCATTGCTCTCATTTAGTTGCCGGATGACATCGGTAGACTGTTCAAACGAGGCTTGCAGGTCATCCTGCAACCTCGCCCGGCCACCTGGAGATCTGATCCATCTGCCTAAGGACGAGGGCACGCATGCACCTGTAAGAGTCCTCGCCTACTCTTGAGGCATATTCCTAGGCCGCTGCGGCGTCGGAGGACATCTCTACTGCACTCGCGGCGCGGCGGGGCATCTCTTCTGCTTCCGCGGCGTGGCCGGACCAGTCTGCTGCATTGACGGCACGACGGGTCCTCTGTGCTGCTTCGGCGGCATGGCGGGACCTCTTTGCTGCTACGGTCGTGCGGTGGGGCATGTTGACTGCTTTCGCGATGAGGCGGGACATCTCTCGTGCTCCCACTTCCAGTCTCGCCTCTCCCTGGTGGCAATCTCTCGACTCAGAACTCACGCTGGCCATGGCGGACGCAAGGGATCGATGATGAATGACTTGTTTGTTTTTGACTTTTTGTGGTTGAGGAGGAATGTGTAGTCATCTTGGAGTAGTAGTATTTATAACCGCGTAGTAATACGCTCCTAAGTGGGAAACCGTTTAGGTTTTGATCAGCGTGAACAGGTTTGCAATTTGGAATGTGACGGGATGCATGCTCAAAATTTACTGACGGTTATAAGTGCGGCACTATTCCCGGAAGGCGTAACGTGGGCACATATGCCTTCTCGGCCGCGTACATGGCGTGTGCACCATAGGGTGCACCGCAATAGGCAATGTCAGCACAAGTCTTGTTCCAACAACCGTGTGCGCTCATTATTACCATCGTGCACACTTCTTTTAATTAGAATGGGTGTGCCCTTCTAGCGCACGCACGTTGATCTATCTAACAGTTTCAGTTTGTTGTGGCTAATCGCAAACAGTTCATCCATGTGAAGTGTATGCCATCAATCGCAGACACTTTGATCTGGCTTACCCATTTCCGTTCTATTGCCTAATCGCAATCAGTTAATCCTTCTGAAGCGTATGCCCTCAATCACACACACCTTGATCTGGCTGACATTTTCTTTTGTGTTGCCTAATCACAAACAGTTCATCCGAGTGAACCGTATGCTGTATATCGCACACACCTTCATCTGGCTCCCCGTTTATTTTGTGTTGCCTAATCACAAACAGTTCATCCGAGTGAAATCGTATGCTCTATATCGCACATGCCTTCATCAGGTTGCTCGTTTCTTTTGTTCCACCTCATCGCAAATAGTTCATTGGACTGAACCGTATGCCCTGGATTGCACACGCAACTAAAATCTGAACCGTGTTTGATGCATCCTCCATTGCAAACGTTTTGCACCTTTTTGATGGTTTTTTTACATCCCCGTTTATGATTAATGCATCGCACACAGTTTCGTGAAAGGGTCTTTGATCGTAGTGTCATGTTAGCAGCATCCTCAGTAGTGACTCAACGTGCAATGAAGAATCAGTCCAAAGTTCTTATCTAGCGGAGAACGTAAGAAGAAAATGTTGCTAGGGTACGAAACCACCTCGAAGCTATTGTTTCTGATCGATCTATCCAAGAGTTCGTACTAAAATAACACCAAGTTATCCTTTCCTATTGATCTATCCAGAGTTCATACTACAATAACCCCAAGTTATCCTTTCCGATCGATCTATCAAGAGTTCATACTAAGATAACACCAAATAATTTCAGATTCACAATACTCAATCCAACACAAAGAACCTCAAAGAGTGCCCCAATATTTCTACCGAAGAAACAAAGACAAGAACATGCATCAACCCCTTTGCATAGACTACCCCAATGTCACCTCGGAAATCCGCGAGTTGAGTGCAAAAACATATATCAAGTGAATCAATATGATACCCCATTGTCACCATGGGTATTCATAGCAAGACATACATAAAGTGTTCTCAAGTCCATAGAAGTATTCAATCCGATAAGAACGAAATATCAAAGGGAAAACTCAATTCACAACAAGATAGCGAGGGGAAAACACCATATGATCAAACTATATTAACAAAGCCCGCGATACATCAAGATCGTGACATCTTAAGAACACGAGAGAGAGAGAGATTGAACTCATATCTACTGGTACAAACCCTCAGCCCTGGGGATGGACTACTCCCTCCTCATCATGGTGGCCGCCGGGATGATGAAGATGGCCACCGTTGATGATTTCCCCCTCCGACAGGGTGCCGGAATGGGGTCTAGATTGGTTTCTCGTGGCTACAGAGGCTTGCGGCGGCGAAACTTCAGATCTAGGGTTATTTATGGGGGTTTCTGTATTTATAGGATTTTTTGGCGTCGGTTTCACGCGAAGATGGGCCTCGAGGTGAGCACGATACACCTGCACACGGGTTAGGCTCCAGGCATGCCCTACTAGGTTGTGCCCACCTCGTGGCTCTTCTAGACCTCCCACGAAGCTTCTAGTGCCTCTTTTGTTCCAGAAAAAATCATCAAAAAGTTTTAGCTCATTTGGAGAACTTTCATTTCTGCACAAAAAACAACACCACGATAGTTCTGCTGAAAACAACGTCAGTCCGGGTTAGTTCCATGCAAATCATACCAAAACCATATAAAATTGTTGTAAACATGGCATGAATACTTCATAAATTATACATACGTTGGAGACGTATCAGCACCCCCAAGCTTAATTCTTACTCGTCCTCGAGTAGGTAAATGATAAAAGAAATAATTTATGAAGTGTGAATGCTAGCATAGTGCGTACGTTTTATCAATGATAATTTCAATCACTTTTCCTAGCATCATAACAACAAATATTTCTCATAAAACCCAACATGATAAAGTAGCAATTGAAAGTGGAATTTTTGTTGTGGAATGCTACCTATCATATTCATCATATACTCTTTCTTTTGTAGCTTGGACATTTGGACTTGAATGATTAAAAGCAATAGTCTATAATTTCACATGAAGACATCAATACTCCAGCATACTAACAAGCAACCATGTCTTCCAAATATCAACGCTAAAGAAAGCTATCCTTGGCACATTATGCTTAATCATTGATCCATTCATGAAACACACTCGAATATTAGCTACATCCAATGCATAAGTATGATCATAGTGCTCCCTAGTTGGTGCTTTATGAGAGAATATGGAGACTCAACTAAAAATAAAAATCTGCATAAAATTAAATAGATATGCCCTTCGCAGAGGGAAGCAGAGAATTGTAGAGGTGCGAGAGCTTAGAGCTTAAATTGAGAGATAAAAATATTTTGGGAGGCATACTTTTCCCATCAACGATAACGACTGAGTAATTTCCAACACTTTCCATGCTAGATATATCATAGGCGGCTACCAAACATAAAATAAAGTTTATTTATTTTTCAACCATACTTTCACACTCCACGACTAGACATATCCAAGGGTGCCGTCCATACCAACACTTTCCAAGGAATTTATTATTTGACAACATAAAGTATTTCTTTTTTATTTCGGACTAGGCATCCCTATTACCATCATACTCTCATGCAATGACAAGTGAATAAACACTCATCTTGCAAATAACACATCTAGCATGGAGAACATTGGCCACCCCCTGCCGCTTCATGAGCGGTACGAGCACACAAAAAGGAAATTCATTTTGAAAATTAAAGCTGGCACATACAAATTTACTTAGAACGGGACGAAAATAGCGCATATAGGTAGGTAATGTGAACTCATATGGCACCTTGGTTAGGATTTTGGATGCACAAGTAGTTTTCCCACTTAGTACAAATGGAGGCTAGCAAATAGATTGAGAAGCAACCAACCAAGAAACGAAAATTCACATGAACGAGCATTGAGCATAACTAACACCGAATAATGCACCACAAGTAGGATGTAATTTCATTGCATAACTATTGCCTTTCGTGCTTGCATAAGGAATCACAGACCTTAACACCAATATTCTTCCTAAAGCATAATTACTCACCAACTTGACTCGCATATTATTATCTCCATATCACGAAACTATTGTAAGGAATCAAACTTATCGTATCCAATGATCTACATGAATGTTTTTATTATATCCTTCTTGGATATTCATCATATTAGGACCAATTTCACAGCTTGTGCAAATTGTCATCACTAGTAACAACTCTTAAAATAATAAAAGTGAAGCATGAGAGTGTTCGACAAACTACTCCAAAAGGATATATGTGAATATCAAGTGATTAGTTAAGTAAATGGGTAGCTATTTGAGGACTCTATCTTATTTAAAAAATTTCAGATCTAGGTATTTTATTAAAACAGCAAGAAAAACAAAATAAAATGACATTCCGAGAACAACGCACACCATGTGAAGAAGCAAAAACTCAGGCTCAACTGATACTAACCGATAATTGTTGGTGAAAAAGGTGGGATGCCTACCAGGGCATCCCTAAGCTTAGATGCTTGAGACTTCTTGAAATGTTAATTTGGGATGCCCTGGGCATCCCTAATCTTGAGCTTTTGTGTCTCCATAATTCCTTTTATATCATAGCTTCCCTAAATCTTAAAAACTTCATCCACACAGAACTCAACAAGAACTCGTGAGGTAAGTTAGTATAAATCAATGCAAAACCTTATCATTCTATACTGTAGAAAATCACTAAAATTATTATTTAACATTGCATACTAAATGCATCTGCACATTTAATAGTCCTATCCTCAAATAGAATCATTAAACAAGCAGACATATGCAGACATAACAGCAATCTGTCTAAACAGAACATTCTATAAAGAATACAAGAAGATTCATACTTCCCTAACTACAAAAATTATGAACACTTACCACATTGTAGAAATTTTATCATAGCTTATTGTGCAAAAAATTTCAACATTTTATCATAATCTGAATTTTTTCAACAATTCACGCACTAGTGTGCTACTTTCTGTTTTCAAACAGCAACCTATAGACTTGCAAAATAAGCATGGAAAAGGCTATACTTGACATTTTTATCGAAGTAAAAGATGCAAAACATTATTCTAAATAACAGCAAGAAAATCCTAACAAAATAAAATGACGCTCCAAGCATAACTCATATCATGTGACGAATAAAAATATAGCTACAGGTAAATTACTGATGGTTGTTAGAACAAAGAGGGGATGCCTTCTGGGGCATCCCCAAGCTTAGTTGTTTGTTCTCCTTGAATATTAACTTGGTGTGCCACAGGCCTCGCCAAGCTTAGGCTCTTTTCACTCCTTATTCCTTCATCCATCGTGATCTCACCCAAAACTTGAAAACTTCAATCAGACAAAACTTAACAAAATCTTCGTGAGATCTGTTAGTATAATTAAACAAATCACTACTCTAAGTACTATTGCAAACCCATTCATATTTTATTATTTCATTACATCTACTATATTCCAACTTTTCCATGGCTTATACCCTTCAATACAATCCATAGATTCATCAAAACAAGCACACAATGCAACGAAAGCAGAATCTGTCAAAAACAGAATAGTCTGTAGTAATCTGGACTCTAACCATACTTATGTAACTCTAAAAATTCTTAAATTTTTGGATGATGTAGGAAATTGGTATATGAATCTTGTGTAAAAAACTTCAGAAGCTTTCATCACTTCTGTGATTTTTGAAAATTGTTTTACTGGACACAAAAGTTTCTGTTTTCCAACAAGATCATATCAACTATCACCAAACATAATCCCAAAGGCTTTACTTGGCACTTTATTGAAACAAAAGAAATAAAACATGATTACTACAGTAGACTAATCATGTGAACACACAAAAACAGTAGGTAAAAGTGTTGTCTTGTCTCCCAACAAGCGCTTTCCTTTAATGCCTTTTTAACTAGGCATGATGATCTCAATGATGCTCACTGTCAGGGGAAACGACACCTACGGGGTCACGAGGAATCCCTTTTGCTACGGTTGGCGGGCGCGAGGCTGTGGAAAGAGCAGGATTGAGAGATTAACACAGGGGGATTATCTAGGTTAGGGCCGCAAGTGATGCGTAATACCCTACTCCTGCCGGTTTCTGTTTATCTGGTGTTCTTGGACTAGCTACAAGGCATGCAGGGTCCAAAATATCCGAATCCCCTCTCTATATGCCGTGAGCCTCCTTTTATAGCCAAAGGGGCTACCAAAGTGGCGCACAGGAGGTGGAAAGCTATACAGTAGTCGAGTCTATCTCCTGGCACCGTAGGACAAACACATTTAATGCCCTACCGACATGCCCTTCTTGCTTTATCGGGGACGACAAGGAAGCTCGTCCCAGCTGTCACCGCTTCGCCTGGCTTCGACGCGCGTCCGAACTGACGAGGTGTGTAGCGCCACGCTGGCTGGCTATTGGGTTGGTGTGGTCGCAGAGTCTTCACGAAGATCTGCATGCCACCACGCAGGTGGTTGCCGAGTCAGCCTAGAGGCCACACATCGCCATGCAGGTGCCTGCCTAGCTGGTGGACTAGCAGTTGCATGTGAACGGCGGTGGAGTCTTGGCAGATGTGGGCCTGGCTGTGGCCCCGCAGATGTCTTCGGCAAGAGTCTTGCTGGGCCCCCCCGGCAAGGGTCTTGCCGTGGCATTGTGGTCGTCCCCGGCAAGGGTCTTGCTGGGGGTCTCGTGGGTATCCTTGGCGAGGATCTTGCCGAGTATCATCGTCTTCTGGTTATCATCTAGTCTTGCGTGCTTCTGGTCTCCACAAAGATCTGCATGCCACCATGGAGGTGCCTCCCAAGCCTCGGTTCCAAAGTGGTTGATGGTGTTGGAACTCTTGGGCCCAAGGGGGCGGCCCTGCTGGTGTTGGGCAAGTTGCCCCGGCAAGGTTCTTGCCAGGGCTGTGGAGGCCGCCCCGACAAGGGCCTTGCCAGGGGAGCTCACCTCACCCTTCTGCTCTTCGTGTTTCTGGCTTGGTGTTGCTCTGGTTGTCTTGTGGCTTTGATTCCTTCCTCTGCTCCGCTAGGTGTGGTCGCAGGCGCGGCTCCAACTGCCCGCGCACAAGGAAAGGGGTACAAAATATGACCCCTCCTTTTGTGCACTGACATGAGCCCCTGGGCCTGGGCCATACATAAGCGTGACGCATTGTTGGGCTAGGCCTAAAACGGTGTGCAAGCATGAGGGGCTGAGTTGTACCGCAGTAACTCCCTCGCCAGTTGCACTTCCCCACGACCCGTGTTGAATGCGCGACATGGGGAGTCGTGCGTGACGTGGGGGTCATGCGTGGGGCGGTTGCTGCCCTCACGCGTCACATTGTGGTAAATGGTAAAGAGGCGGCCCGCGCCTTCCCAATAAAAAGGAAAAAACCGCAGGCACGCTGCTCATTTACCCTGTGCGCGTCTTCCAATCTTGGAACTGTCATTCCTCTTTTCTTCCTCAGGCGAAAGATTCGAAGTTCTCGCCTCTGCTTACTGCCGCTGCGCCCCCATTGCCCTTGATCCTTCGCCCCATCCCAGCTGCCATGGCACCCAAAACCAGCAGGGGCTAGGGAGCGGCCAAGGATGCCGGGGAGAAGGAGGCGCCGGAGAGCGAGCTGGCGGCGCGGCGGACGGAGCTCGCCTACTTCTCGTTGATGGTCGATGCGGTTCACCTCAAGAACTTCTTCTTTCCCCTGTGGGGGAGGAAGACAATGGGGCACCCTGCCACGCGCGTCGTCCCCGCCGATTTTGCCGAGGATTGCCCAAATCAGTACCCCTTCTTCGTCGATTTCTTCTCTTGCAGGCTCTGCCCCCCTTTCTCTGACTTCTTCAATGCCGTCATGCACACCTACGGCTTCCATCTTTTGGATCTCACGCCGAACGCAGTGGCGCGCATGGCTCTCTTCGCCCACCTCGGCGAGGGCTTTGCAGGGGTGCTCCCTAGCACGGCGCTCTTCCACCACTACTTCTTTCCTCGCCTCCAACCAGGGGGCGCCATCTCTGGGAGCATCGCCTGGATCCCGAGGACCCAGGAGAAAGGCACGTACCCGGAGGGTGCCCAGAAGGAGAAGTGGGAGGAGTGGCGGGGCTGGTGGTGCTGGATCGAGGAGGAGGACCCGCAGGAGTTTTGCCGGGTTCGTCAGAGCCCGCCGACCCGCCGTACGGACTGGAGCGACCTCGACGCCAATGACAAGAAGCTCTTGATCGCCACCACCAGGATCCATCGCCTCACCACGGCCGGGCTCACCCTCAAGATGATTGGGGCGGACTTCTTCCCTCACCGAATCGCCTTATTTCACAACAAGGGTAGGCCGGCCTGGGACTTCAGGAATGCGGCCTGTCATGAGGCTCCGCCCTGGCCTAAAGCATAACTTCATGGTGATGGGGCATGCCCATTTCCGTCAAAGGATTTTTTAGCTCGACATGGGCAGCGGCGACAGGGCTGAGAGGACCGGCATGGCCGCGAAGGCCGGCAAGGCCTTCAAGGGGCCCCTGTTTGGGTTGCCGGCGGGAGTGGTCCCGCTGAGCAACAACTCTCGCCAGTTGGCCATCATTGCCATGATGCCGGACTTTAACGCACATGGCCTTGACCCGGCCTGGGCTGAGGCGCTAGTGGAGAGGGTGCAGGAGTTCTTCGGCACCTTGTCAGAGGCTTATGTCTGCGACGAGCCGGTGCTCATCCAGGACACCACCAAGGTGGAGCTAGACTACATCGCCGCCAGGGCGGCGGAGGCGGCGCTCGCTAGGGAGGCTGACAGTGCTGGCGGCATGGAGGATGAGGCTGACGCGGCCGTGGAGGAGAGGGAGCTCGCCTAGTGGGCAGAGTCTGCCGGGAAGGCCAGCGGTGCCGGCGATGAGGCTCCCCTCATGGAAGACGCGGGCGACGAGTCATCTGAAGAGGAGGTCAAGGTGAACGACCCCCGGCCACGGGGAGGCGGCGCGTCCTGCGGTGGGCTACCTCTGGCGAGCCGGTCCGGCCCAGCAGGATCACGCAGTGGTAGCCGGCCCCGGGATAGCCTGTGCATGAGACGAGGGAGATGAAGGCCGCGGTAGCGAAGAAGGCGGTGAAGGCCGCGGTGGCGAAGAGGAAAACAATTGCTTCTTCCTCGTCAAAGCGGCACCAGACTCCGCCCCCTTCTCCTCCTTCGGACAGCACCGTGGAGGTCGAGTTCGACCTCGGGTCCTTCAGCCCGGCAAGGAAGAGGAAGCTAGTGGAGGAGGAGGTGGAGGACGAGTAAGTATTCTGCCCCCCATCATTTCCTGACCTTACGCATGTGTTATATTCCTTTGATTTGGTGTCACCTGCACAGGGACACGAAGACACTGGCGCAGAGGGTGGCTAAGAGGGCCAAGGCCTCAGCGGGCGACAAGCCTCTCACGGGTACTCCGCATACGCCGCTATTGGTGGAGAGCAGCCCGGATAGCAGCCCCCGACGCAGCCCTCGCTTCAGCCCCTAGCATGAGTCCGCCACTCACTCCTTCACTGATGAGCCTTGGGGTGTGAACCTTCGATGTTGACCTTGCCGGGTTTGCAGGAGGAGAACGGTTGTAGGAGGAGCCGCCGAGGGCCACCCCCAACACGTCGCCCGCCTCAACTACTCCGCCCAGAGGGGCGTCCCTGGCAAGGGCATCGACCACCGAGCCCACACATATGGAAGAGGAGGAGGGAGCGAGCTTGGGTGCCGGTGGTTCTGCCCCGGCAACGAACGTTGGCGGGGAAGGCTCCACTTCTTCCCAGCCTGGTGCGGGTAAGTGGTTCGCTTCTCGTCCCTGTTCCTTCTTCTTTTTGAATCTTGGTCTTGGCTCTGTCTCATTCCCCTCCTTGGTATCCAGGCCCTTCCTCTGCGGCCCAGGAGGATATCAACACCGTCATCGAGGAGGCCGCCAAGGACACTGAGGACGAGGCCAATAAGATTGCCGCCGAGGAGGCCAAAGACCGCCACTGAAGAGGCCGCCAAGGGGCCTTCCGTGGAGGCCGACAAGGGGCTTGCTGGGGAGGGGTTGGTCGATGATCAACCTTCCTCCTCGGCTGCCTCTGGCTCGAGCAAATATTTGAAGGTGAGCGATGACTTGTTCATCCACCTCCCAGGAACGGCGAGCACCAGGGCGCCAACCAAAGGGGAGGTGTTCGATGACGAGGCGCTTGCCACCGCCGGGCTTGAGGTTGTTGACGAACCGAGCACCGATGGCGGCGGTTCCCAAGAAGAGCATCTCCTTCAGGCCATGAGCGTCAATTTCCAGAAGTTCCAGGCGCTTCACCGTGCCCACCTGGACAAGGCGAAGTCCAGGATGGCGGCGGTGGACAAAGTGGAGGTTTACCTCGAGGAGCGTGTCGCTGAGACGCAAGCCTGGTTCTGCCAGGCCCATGATGAACTAAAAGTCACCCAGGATCTGTTGGCTGAGCGCAGACAGGAGCTCATCCGGAAGAAGACTGACATCGAGAAAGCCCAGGAGACGACGAGGGAACAGGCCACCAAAGACGAGGCCTCCCGGCACCAGCACCAGGCCGAGCTGAACTCCCAAGAGGAGGACCTTTGTAGCGACCCAACCTCAGACGGTCAAGTCTCTATGCTTAAGTGTCATCCCTGGATCAGTATGCTAACACACACAGTACTCGAGGATTTATAACAGAGGTAAATCACATGTATAAAGTAACATAAATACTATTACCTCAATCGAAATAGCGGAAGTAACAACAAGGTTGTGGATTCCCATCAACACCAATGGCAAAGTTGAGTGTAGAAACCGTAACCCTAACGTATCACTTACTCGTCGTAAGATTCCTGCAACATGAGACGTTGCAACCACAAAGGGTCAGTACATTGAATGTACTAGCAAATTTACACCAGAGGATAATGATGAATAAAGGCTATCACTACATGCATATTTGGCTGGTGGAAAAGCTCTATGGTTATAATGTTTTTGCGAAAAGCCAATTTTCCCCTACATCAATGGAATATATTTTATTTAACTACAAAGTTGGTTGATAAATATTGAGAAGGTTCCTCCAACTCAATCCCAAATTAACATCAATAACCCAACAAATTATTTAAGTAACATGATGAGATCAATATGATAACCCAAGTACCAGAGACTCAAGATGTCCATAACCGGGGACACGGCTAACCATGATTAGTTTATACACTCTGCAGAGGTTTGCACACTTTTCCCCACAAGACTCGATCTCCTCCATTGGATTCCTCGCACTACATGGTGTTTGAGAAACGGATGACCGAGACACAGTCTTTCAGAAACATTAACTCTTTACTTCGGGCAGACCATACCAACCTACATCCCTCTACCTGTTGATCCACCTCTTCAAGAGCTTCACGCAACTTACTCAACTATGCCAGAGCCCATAATGGCTTGTGGCTGCACACGGAAATTTCTAGCATGAATAATGTTATGATCCCTTTGAGCATGGGTGGCATTCCATAGGGTGATCACACGGGTACTCCGGGATCCCCTTGGGTAAACACTAGGTTCTCCAGGTGCCCGGGCAAACCACTGGGTGCTCCAGGGTGCCCCAACAAATCCACCCAGATGTGTATTAAAGTAGCCACCTTAAGTTAACCATTAAATAATAACTCTCACATCTATCATGAATTCTCTCAAACCAATCCACGTCTACGAGCATAGCATGGCAGCATAAGCATAACGTAATAGTAACTCCCAGGGTTTGAATGTAGGGCAATAGGTTCCTACCTCATCAACTACTTACCGATACCCACATGCTATAAATTCCTAACCATGCAATGTTTGAGGATGAAAACTAATGCATAAAACTGGGTATGAAAGGGATATGATCAAAGTGTGAATATGCCTGCAATGTTGATGAAGATGATTCACACTCATAACTCCTGATAGTTCTACTCGTCACACTCCGGTCAGTCTATCGTAAGCAAGCAATAGTAACCACACATAAGCAACCACTCAAAAGATCGGGAAGAACGAAGAAGACAGTTCGAAAAAATCAAAACCAAGCAAATAACTCTTGCAACATAAAACAATTTCTAACAGTACCAAAATTATGTGAATTTGGCATTATCAGAAAGTTTAGGTCAAGAGCTTTGATTTGCAAAAAGAATCAACTCAAACGAAGCTACGAAACTCAAGTTACAATCGAATGAAGTTTGAATTCAAATTTGGTCTAATTCAAATTTTAAAATTTCAAAAACATGTTTAAGTTGTTTTACTGGATAGAGGAGATCATAACGAAGAAGTGGGCGTTGGTTTCATCTAATTTGTATGAACGAGCAAAAAGTTACGGTGTTTTGAAGATCAGGGGCTATTCTGCAAATAATTTATTCACAAACGGGTCCATGGCAGAAAAAAATTAAAAATAAAAAATAGAAAAATCCTATCGAGCGAACGCTCGCTAAACAGATCTAATCTAATGAACACGTTCGCTACAGAGCCTAAACTAGCGAACGTCCACTAAATAAATCTAACTAAAAGGGAAAACCGGCTAAAAGAAAAACCAAAGAAAAGCATATAAAGTAAACCGGACCGAGCGGTTTATTACCGGTTCGGCAGTTTTCTTTGAAAACCGGCGACTGCGGTTTCCGGCGATAGCGGCGGATCGGCGACGGTGGCGGTTCCGGCGAACTCGGGGACGGTGGCCCCGGGTCGGCGGCGACGGGCGAAGACGGCGGTGAGCGCGGTGCGGGGCAGCGGAGTCGAGGGTGGCGGTGGTGGCGGTCAACGGCGACGCGGTGGCGCGATGCAAAGCCGCGGCGGATCCGGCGGCAAAGTGCGGCGATGGCGCGCGGTGTGCTCCGGCGAGATGCGGGCAGGGGAGAGAAGAGGAGGCGCGGCCGGGCGCGCTATTTAAGGGCGGCGGAGGCAAGGTGGCGGCGTGGGCGAGGGGGCGATGGGCACCGTGGAGGTGGCGAACTCCAGCGAGTCCCGCTGGGGCACGCGAGGAGGAAGGCGGCGGCGCGCTGGCTGGGCTGGGCCGTGGCCTGTTGGGCCGGCCTAGTTCGGCGGCGGAGGAGAAAGTTTTTTTTAAAAAACATTATTTTTCCAGACAACAAAAATAACAAAAGCAAAATAAATAAAAAATATTATATAGGCATATAATATATCAAAATTTTCAGAAAAAGATTTTCTACAACATGAACATTTCTCTAGTGCCAAGTAAAATTCACAAAAATTCGAATAATTAAAACATTGCTACTTCTACAATAAAACCCAATAAAAATCATTTTAGAAATACCAAAATTATTTCAAAATTATTTCTCTCCAATTTGCTGATGTAGGGAGTCATTTTACCCTATTTTCCATTTATTTTATTTTTGGAGAAAAATCATTTGAATAAAACCCAAATGACTCCAAATTGAAAATAATTTCAAACGGACTTTAAATTTGATCCTTTTAAACTTCCAACTCGTATTTCATATATTTTGAAGAAGTCATTTTATCTTCTCTCATGAAAATCATTGAGTTGCTTAAAGTTTCTGAATTTGAAATATTCCCAAATAAAATTGAAATCTTTTCAAAAACCCATTTTCATTTAATTAAATGGAAGAAGTCATATCATCTTCTCTCGAGGGTTTGTATTTGAAAAGAATTTGAATTCACGGACAAAATGCAAAAAGGTGATTGTTTGGGAAAGTCCTTTTATTCCCTCTCATTTAACTTTCAAAAAGTTTCGAATTTCACTCAATCAATCACACAACAATCAAACAAATAAACAATCAATCTATTTATTATAACATTCCAAAATTTAGAATTTTGGGATGTTACAAACCTACCACCCTTAAAATGAATCTCGTCCTCGAGATTCGGAGAGGCTAGCAAGAAAAAGATTAGGGTTTGGGGGTCTCCTCAAAATCCATCAATTGTCGTAGGAGGGGGTCTGGGTGCTACCACCCTTAGAAGCATGGTTACGGTTCCATCAAAACTCATATACTTCATCCATATTGTTAACAGTGTCGGTCTTCTCAGATCTTCAGGATAATTCCTTATCTCGGCTCTTTCGGTAGTGGCATAACCTTTTCCTCAATTCTTCTGTCTTTCATCTAGGTAAGGTTCTTCTGTGACAGGGTCTTCTTAGCTGACTGGTCTGGCGCCAATACTAAACAACTATTGATATCTCATGGTGGTCATCCATTTATGGCTTCTCCTGCAAGAAATGGGTCTAGGCTTCATTCTCACCGTATGTCCTACGATTGGCAACAGCTACCTTGTACAAGGGAAAATGATTATACCATTCTAAGGTTTAAACAAGGCTTAATATCATCGTCTCTCTACTATAGGCAAGTCACTCAGATTTACTATCCCATATAGCAAGGCGAATAATAAGAGTAAGTCGGTATGGTGATCAATCCATCCCGCACCCAAATCATTACCTTGTATACGGTTTAGCGAATCTCGCATTCTAACACTCGGTCATCCTCTCAACCATTGCAGAGTTTCTCTTGTCGACGAACCAAGTTTGGATAAATCCATTGATTCTGCAAGCCAAACAAACATCTATCGTTTCTTCACAACTCTCAGGTTTTGCGTTACTCCTATAAGATCGTCTCGTTGATAAAGGCATATCCTCTTCCAGGGTTTTTCCTTCAGCAAGAATGTGCTTGCTTCTTAGCAGGTCCTGGGGCCTGTGGGTTCTGGCCCATATCATCACTTGTAAACCTTGAACTCATCATCGGGGCAACTGATCTTTTTTCCAACATCCAACTTCCTAGCATCCTTAAATCCATCCAATTGTACTGTCTCCCTTCCTTCTATTGGTACCTAACTGAGGCGGGATTACTCAGACTCATCCTGGAGTTACAATTACTCCATATTACCAACGTCATACCTCCTTTATATCCAGTAGTACTTCATCTCTTCATATTCTTGGGATACCCCGCATATGGAGACAAGACTCCTTATTTTGTCCAAAATCCACTTCGTGGTATATCATTCTCCTTTCCATGGGTCAAGTGTCCTCACAGGGGTACTACCACCCTTAAAATGCACAAACTCATCCATAGACCATACTTCTCATATCCTCGAAAATGGTCAAACTCTTTCTTCATAGGGTAACAACTCATAAAATCAAATCAGTACTAACGATGCTAACTTTATTGATTCTCAAATTCTTACAATCTCCTGCATTTCCATTACATGCCTCAACTCAACACCTCAATATAAAAGAAAATGTTCTCACTACTACTACTAGACTTCTCACAAACACAACTAATTATCACAAGTCTCCTTCTCCTTGGGGCATTCTCTGGCAAAATGCCCTGCTCCATTACAATGAAAACATATTACTTCTGACAAGTCTCGAGGTTTCCTCTTTGGGAAACTGCTGAGGTAGTGCCCTCACTCCTTGCACCTGTAACAGGTGATATGACTCAGGTCCTTCCTGGAATCCCATCTACTTCTGTTCCTGGACCTTTCCATGCCAATCATGGCTTCTATTTCTTGTGGGTCATACTCTACTTCCTCCGTCGGGAATTCTACTAGATACCTATTCATACAATTCTGGGAGATGTGTCCTTCTTCTCCACATGAATAGCATGACTTGGTGCAGGGTTTAATTGGTTCTTCTTTGGGTGTGTCCCCGACATCTTCCTTCATCACGGGTTCTTCTAAAATTTCCATAAGGGCTCCTTTCTTTACTTCTTTCTTCTGATGTACGGTTCTTCATACCATGGGGTAAATGTGACACTGATCAGGATAGTGGGTAGTCCCTTCACACAAGAAACAAGTAATCTACCTAGTTGGGCATTCTTCAACTGGGTGTCTTCCTTCACAATTAGGGCATTCATCCTTGTGTTCTTTATGGGTGTGTCCTATTTCTCCACAAATCTTGCATGACAAGGTTTCTTCATATCCTTTCCATAAGGCTTCAACTTCTGGGGCACAAGATGAGATCTTTGCAGAGTCAACTTAAATTCTTTCCAAGTGGTTACTCCTTGCCATCCATTAATGGTTTGGTACATCCTCCATCAAGTAGCAGCACCTCTTTCAAAGCACTAAAGAGCATGCTGGGTCATATCATTTCCAACTATAGGGTTATTCTCCATGTGATCCTCCATGTTCTGAATCCATCGGTCTGTCTCCAACTGACTCATTGGTCTAGAAAATACAAGCTCATCTCCATTCATCCACTATTGGGTCCATGTGGGTTTGAGGTGAGATAAGAGAGATAGAGAGGGATACACAATAGTTTTGAAAAGACAGATTTTTATTTTGTGGCTGTCGAAAAGAAACATCAAGCAAATGACAGCTCACCAGCGTCGCATATAACGTAAGTATATAACAGGGGTTTGGTCTTCTAAAGGTCAATAAATCTTCAATGTCGCCAGACTCTTCAGGTCTTGTTCATGTCTCTGATGGCTTCTTCCGATCATGCCTGTCCTTCTCAAGTTCCTCTGCCAGATTTCTGTTGACGCGAAGTCTCTAGTGACATCCTTTAATATTCTGGAGTTGCGTTCCATACTTCTGGGTTTCAACATCCTTTGCATGATCCATGGTCCTACTATCCTTCAGTTCCTGACAAATCTCTGGTATCTCGAGGTTGTAGCTCCTCTAGCTTGGCTATCTTCAGCTTATGGGTCCCGAGTTCTTCACGAAATACTTTCTTATCAAAGTCGACTTCCTGCAGGTCCATCTTAAACTTCTTGATGTAATTCTCTAGATCCTGGTGATACACCAGCTAAGGTTAAAACTGCATCCTTTGCTAACAGATGCTCCATCAGCCTTCTACCATCCAATCCTTCCATGCATATGCATGCTTAACTCAGCATGGTGAAAATAGCATAAGCGGGCGATAACACCATGGGTAGCCATGTCTATGCCCATGTTACTGCCATGAGCTTTCATTCCGTAATTGATATCTCCTGTCTTAGGGTTTTCTTGACAAAAACTTTGAGTTTTTAACTCTTCGTGTTCCGGTCTTTCTCCAACACGCCTTGATCTCAGGTATTGACAGCTTCAATTCCATAAGGGTAGCTTTTTCCTAGGTCATACCAATTTGGAAATTCTTCAGAGACTTCAAATTCTCCTAGTCTTCGGAATCTTCAACCATTATAGTTTCCATTATTATAATGCACGATAAAATCCTCTTCATTCCAAAGTGGTCTTAGTTGTCCGATATCTTGTACTTCTTGAAGTGGTCTCATCCGTCGAATCTTCGAGTGGTCAAAAGGTAAAAGGGGTATGGTATAACTAATAGGGAATATTTGAATAAGCTCAGAAGATAGGAGAGGTAAAATATCTTTTGAAAATAAAGTTGTAGAGAAAAATCTTTCCTATGGGATTGCCAGTTTCTAGGGGTCATGTCCTACAGTCAACATGTGCTCTAATACCATCTTGTAGCGACCCGACCTCAGACGGTCAAGTCTCTGTGCTTAAGTGTCATCCCTGGATTGGTATGCTGACACACATAGTACTTGAGGATTTATAACAGAGGTAAATCACATGTATAAAGTAACGTAAATACTCTCACCTCAATCCAAATAGCGGAAGTAACAACAAGGTTGTGGATTCCCATCAACACCAACGACAAAGTTGAGTGTAGAAATCGTAACCCTAACGTATCACTTACTCGTCATAAGATTCCTGCAACATGAGACGTTGCAGCCAGAAAGGGTCAGTACATTGAATGTACTGGCAAATTCACACCATAGGATAATGATGAATAAAGGCTATCACTACATGCATATTTGGCTGGTGGAAAAGCTCTATGGTTATAAAGTTTTTGCGAAAAGCCAATTTTTCCCTACATCCATGGAATATATTTTATTTAACTATAAAGTTGGTTGGTAAATATTGAGAAGGTTCCTCCAACTCAATCCCAAATTAACATCAATAACCCAACAAATTATTTAAGCAACGTGATGAGATCAATATGATAACCCAAGTACCAGAGACTCAAGATGTCCATAACCGGGGACACGGCTAACCATGATTAGTTTATACACTTTGTAGAGGTTTGCGTACTTTTCCCCACAAGACTCGATCTCCTCCGTTGGATTTCTCACACTACATGGTGTTTGAGAAACGGATGACCGAGACACAGTCTTTCAGAAACATTAACTCTTTACTCCGGGCAGACCATACCAACCTACATCCCTCTACCTGCTGATCCACCTCTTCAAGAGCTTCATGCAACTTACTCAACTATGCCAGAGCCAATAATGGCTTGTGGCTGCACACGGAAGTTTCTAGCATGAATAATCTTATGATCCCTTTGAGCCTGGGTGGCATTCCATAGGGTGATCACACGGGTACTCCGGGATCCCCTTGGGCAAACACTAGGTTCTCCAGGTGCCCGGGCAAACCACTGGGTGCTCCAGGGTGCCCCAACCAATCCACCCAGATGTGTATTAAAGTAGACACCTTAAGTTAACCATTAAATAATAACTCTCACATCTGTCATGAATTCTCTCAAACCAATCCACGTCTACGAGCATAGCATGGCAGCATAAGCATAACATAATAGTAACTCCTAGGGTTTGAATGTAGGGCAATAGGTTCCTACCTCATCAGCTACTTCCTGATACCCACATGTTATAAATTCCTAACCATGCAATGTTTGAGGGTGAAACTAATGCATAAAACTGGGTATGAAAGGGATATGATCAAAGTGTGAACTTTCCTGCAATGTTGATGAAGATGATTCGCACTCATAACTCTTGATAGTTGTACTTGTCACATTCTGGTCAATCTATCGTAAGCAAGCAATAGTAACCACACATAAGCAATCACTCAAAAGATCAGGAAGAACGAAGAACACAGTTCGGAAAACATCAAAACCAAGAAAATAACTCTTGCAACATAAAACAATTTCTAACAGTACCAAAATTATGTGAATTTGGCCTTATCTGAAAGTTTAGGTGAAGAGCTTCGATTTGCAAAAAGAATCAACTCAAACAGAGCTACGAAACTCAAGTTACGATCGAACGAAGTTTGAATTCAAATTTGGTCTAATTCAAATTTTAAAATTTCAAAAACATGTTTAAGTTGTTTTACTGGATAGAGAAGATCATAATGAAGAAGTGGGTGTTGGTTTCATCTAATTTGGATGAACGAGCAAAAAATTACGGTGTTTTGAAGATTAGGGGCTATTCTGCAAATAATTTATTCAAAAACAGGTCCTTGGCAGAAAAAAATTAAAAAGAAAAAAAAAGAAAAATCCTATCGAGCGAACGCTCGCTAAACAGATCTAATCTAATGAACACGTTCGCTACAGAGCCTAAACTAGAGAATGTCCACTAAATAAATCTAACTAAAAGGAAAAACCGGCTAAAAGAAAAATCAAAGAAAACCATAAAAAGTAAACCGGACCGGGCGGTTTATTACCGGTTCGGCGGTTTTCTTTGAAAATCGGCGACGGTGGTTTCCGGCAACAGCGGCGGATCGGTGACGGCGGCGGTTCCGGCGAACTCGGGGACGGTGGCCCCAGGTCGGCGGCGACGGGCGAAGACGACGGCGAGCGCGGCGCGGGGTGGCAGAGTCAAGGGTGGCGGTGGTGGCCGTCAACGGCGGTGCGGCGGCGCGATGCAAAGCAGCGGCGGCTCCGGCGGCAAAGTGCGGCGACGGGGCATGGCGTGCTCCGGCGAGATGCGGGCGGGGGAGACAAGAGGAGTCGGGGCCGGGCGCGCTATTTAAGGGCGGCGGAGGCGAGGTGGTGGCGTGGGCGAGGGGGCGACGGGCGCCGTGGAGGCGGCGGACTCCGGCGAGTCCCGTTGGGGCACGCGAAGAGGAAGGCGGCGGCGCGCTGGCTGGGCTGGGCCGTGGCCTGTTGGGCCGGCCCAGTTCAGCGGCGGAGGAGAAAGTTTTTAAAAACAAAAACATTATTTTCCAGACAACAAAAATGGCAAAACCAAAATAAATAAAAATATTATATAGGCATATAATATATCAAAATTTTCAGAAAAAGATTTTCTACGACATGAACATTTCTCTAGTGCCAAGTAAAACTCACAAAAATTCGAATAATTCAAACAGTGCCACTTCTACAATAAAACCCAATAAAAATCATTTTAGAAATACCAAAATGATTTCAAAATTATTTCTCTCCAATTTACTGATGTAGGGAATCATTTTACCCTATTTTCCATTTATTTTATTTTTGAAGAAAAATCATTTGAATAAAACCCAAATAACTCCAAATTGAAAATAATTTCAAACGAACTTTAAATTTGATCCTTTTAAACTTCCAACTCGTATTTCATATATTTTGAAGAAGTCATTTTATCTTCTCTCATGAAAATCATTGAGTTGCTTAAAGTTTCTGAATTTGAAATATTTCCAAATAAAATTCAAATCTTTTCAAAAAACCCTTTTCATTTAATTAAATGGAAGAAGTCATATCATCTTCTCTCGAGGGTTTTGTATTTGAAAAGAATTTGAATTCACGGAGATCAAAATGCAAAAAGGTGAAAGTTTGGGAAAGTCCTTTTATTCCCTCTTATTTAACTTTCAAAAAGTTTTGAATTTCACTCAATCAATCACACAATAATCAAACAAACAATCAATCTATCTATTTATTATAACATTCCAAAATTTAGAATTTTGGGATGTTACAACCTTGCCGCTCGTGAGGAGGTGCTCGCCGCCACACTCCGCGGCAAGGATGAGGAGGTCGAGAAGCTCGTCGTGCAGTGGATCCAGGAGTTGGAGCAGAGGCACAAGGAGGCACTCAATTCTCAAGCCCTGGTCCATGCCAGCAAGGTGGCGTAGCTAGAGGTGGAGCGGGATGGGTTGAAGGAATGAGTCCTGAAGCTGACGGAGGAGAAGGATGTGGCCAACGGCGCTCTGGCGGAGGCGCAGTCATAGTCCTTGGCAAGACCGAGCTGCTCTCCATGGCCAACGACGCCATCAATGACCTGAAGCTAAAGCTGGAGGCCTTGAGGGGACGCTTTCGGAGGTCAGGGCCTGGGAAGAGACCCTGACCAAGGGCCTAGAGGAGGAGAGGAAATTGCAGAGGAATGATGTCGTCGAACACAAGGAGTACGCGGAGAGCATAAACCATTGGGTCAGCCTCCTCGCCGACGTTGCCGGCAGGATCACCACGAAGCTGGCTGCCGTGGGGATGCCGAATGTGAGGTACCTCCTGGAGCCGAACATGAGTCCCAATGCCAGACTGGCCCTGTTCTTTGAGGGCGTTCTTGGAGCCCTAGAGTAGCTTCGCTCCAACCGGGCAACTTATCTGGCGAACGAGTCCCAAAGGCTCTGCCGGGGCGCCCTGACCAAGGTACTCACCAAGGTGGCATTCTGGAACCCCACCGTCAACTTTGTCGATGCATTGGAGAGCTTGCCGGAGGAGGTGGACCTCGCGGTGCTCAAGGAGTGTATCAAGCCTATCATCAACTGCGTCGATGGAGTTGAGAGGGTGGAGGGCCAGCGGCGGGACTAGGCACCCCGTTTCTCGTTGGCGCTGCGAGTTCAAGACCAAGACAGTTTTATCTTAAGTTAGAACCGCAGCGATTATTTGACGTAATATAACTCTGCAGTACTTCAATATCATGCATGCTATCTTCCCATTAGATCTTTCTTTGTATGTTTGCACCCTATGCTTGGTGACATAAGGCTGCTGGCCCGTAAACCCTTGCCGTGGTGCTTTGAGGACGGATCCTTAGCACCCTGCCGGGAGGGCGCTTGCTGCTGGGCAAACCACCTTGCTGCTCCCAGTGCGGTTGCTTGAACTGTCGAGTGGACTCGAAATAGGACAAGAGCGCAGCTAGTAGCGGGTAGGCCACCTTGCCATTCTCAGCATGGCCGCATAAACTATCGAGCGGACTCGAGACAAAGACAAGGGCGTTGCCAATAGAGGAAGGGTTCCATTGCGTGCAGGTTTACCATACAAGGAAAGAGATCTTTTGAGGAGGACAGACTCATATAAATGAAATTAGCCAAAATTTTACATGACTTTGCTTTTCGGGGCCATGCGGATGGCTGTCGAAGCTGCGGACGACACCAGAGGGCGGCCAATCGACGTCGCCTTCTCCCTTCTAGCCATCCCCATGAAAGAGTTGTCGCGTCGGCTCCAAAACCTGATTTCCATGGCATGCGCCCCCCTACCTGGCGCGCCAAAGATGTCGGGGGAAAACGACACCTACGGGATCATGATGAATCCCTATTGCTACGGTTGGCGGGCGCAGGGCTGTGGAAAGAGCGGGATTGAGAGATCAACGCAGGGGGATTATCTAGGTTCGGGCTGCAAGTGATGCGTAATACCCTACTCCTGCTGGTTTCTATTTATCTGGTGTTCTTGGACTAGCTACAAGGCGTGCAGGGTCCAAAATATCTGAATCCCCTCTTAGTACGCCGCGGGCCTCCTTTTATAGCGAATGGAGCTGCCACACTGGCACATAGGAGGTGGAAAGCTATATAGTAGTCGAGTCTATCTCCTGGCACCGTAGGACAAACGCATTTAATGCACTGTCGACGTGCCCTTCTTGCTTTATCGGGGATGGCAAGGAAGCTCGTCCCAGCTGTCACCGCTTCGCCTGGCTTCGTCACGCGTCCGAACTGGCGAGGTGTGTAGTGCCACACTGACTGGCTGCTGAATTGGTGCGGTGGCAGAGTCTTCACGAAGATCTGCATGCCACCACGCAGGTGCTTGCCGAGTCGGCCTAGAGGCTGCACATCGCCACGCGGGTGCCTGCCTAGCTGGTGGGCTGGCAGCTACATGGGAACGGCAGTGGAGTCTTGGCAGATGCGGGCCTGGCTGCGGCCCCGTGGATGTCTTCGGCAAGAGTCTTGCTGGGGCCCCCGGCAAGGGTCTTGCCGTGGCATCATGGTCATCCCCGGAAAGGGGCTTGCCGGGGGTTTCGTGGGTATCCTTGGCGAGGATCTTGTCGAGGATCGTCGTCTTCTGGTTATCATCTAGTATTGTGTGCTTCTGGTCTCCACAAAGATCTGCATGCCACCATGGAGGTGCCTCCCGAGCCTCGGTTCCAAAGTGGTTGATGGTGTTGGAACTCTTGGGCTCAAGGGGGGCGGCTCTACTGGTGTTGGGCAAGTTGCCCCGGCAAGGTTCTTGCCGGGGCTGTGGAGGCCACCCCGGCAAGGGCCTTGCTGGGGGAGCTCACCTCGCCCTTCTGCTCTTCGTGTTTATGGCTTGGCATTGCTCTGGTTGTCTTGTGGCTTTGCGTCCTTCCTCTGCTCCGCTAGGTGTGGCCACAGGCATGGCTCCAACTGCCCACGCACAAGTAAAGGGGTACAAAATAGGACCCCTCCTTTTGTGCATCGACACTCACATAAAACTAAAGAATGGAAACATGAAAAAGAGCATCATGAATCACATGGCAAGCACATTTAAGCCTAACCCACTTCCTATGCATAGGGATTTTGTGAGCATATAACTTATGGGAACAAGAATCAACTAGCATGGGAATGCAAACCAAGCAAAACTTCAAGATTTTCAACACATAGAGAGGAAACTTGATATTATTGCAATACCTACAAGCATATGTTCCTCTCTCATAATAATTTTTAGTAGAATCATGAATGAATTCAAAAATATAGCTATCACATAAAGTATTCTTTCCATGATCCACATGCATAAAAAATTATTACTCTCCACATAAGCAAATTTATTCTCATCAATAGTAGTGGGAGCAAACTCAACAAAATAACTATCATGTGATTGAAAATTAAAATCATGATGAAAAGTTTCATGGTTATCATTACTCTTTATAGCATACATGTCATCACCATAATCATGATAGATAGCAACTTAGTTTTCATAATCAATTGAAACCTCTTCCAAAATAGTGGAATCATCATTAAATAAAGTCATGACCTCTCCAAATCCACTTTCATCAATATAATCATCATAAATAGGAGGCATGCTATCATCACAATAAATTTTCTCATCAAAACTTGGGGGGCTAAACATATCATCTTCATCAAACATAGCATCCCCAAGCTTATGGCTTTGCACATCATTAGCATCAGGGATATTCAAAGAGTTCATACCAACAACATTGCAATCATACTCATCATTTATGCCAAATATTTTATTGAATTCTTCTTCTATCAATTGAGCACAATTTTCCTTTCCATCATTTTCAAGAAAGACATGATAAAGATGAATAATATGAGATCACCTCAAATCCATTTTTTTGTACTTTTCTTTTTATAAACCAAAGATAAAAAAGAAACTAAAAGATTGGATTGCAAGATCTAAAGATATACCTTCAAGCACTCACCTCCTCGGCAACGGCGCCAGAAAATAGATTGATGTCTACTACACAACTTGTTCTTGTAGACTTGTGTTGGGCCTCCAAGCGTAGAGTTTTATATGACAGTAGCAATTTTCCCTCAAGTGGATGACCTAAGGTTTATCAATCAGTGGGAGGAGTAGGATGAAGATGGTCTCTCTCAAACAATGCTGCAACCAAATAATAAAAGTCTGTTGTGTCCCCAACACACCAAATACAATGAAAAACACATCTAAGTCTAACATACTTCCTATGCATAGGTATCTTATAGGCAAACAAATTATCAAGGAAAGCAAAAACCTAGCATATGCGAAGAAGAAGAAAGAAACAATAGCAATCTCAACATAACGAGAGGTAATTTAGTAGAATGAAGATTTCCACAACCATATTTTCCTCTCTCATAATAATTGCATGTGGGATCATATTCAAATTCAACAAAATAGCTATCACATAACATATTATCTAATTGTTCCACATGCATGCAAAGTTGACACTCTTCCAAAATAGTGGGATTATCATCAACTAAAGTCATGACCTTTCCGAACCCACTTTTATCAAAAAGAATCGTAAGATTGAACACTCTCCAAATACGTGGGGTTCTTTTTTCCTAGAATTGGCACTCTTCCAAACCCACTTTCAATATTATTGCAAACATATTTATCATGAGGCTTAAATAAATTTTTAAGATCATAAGAAGAATCACCCCAATCATGATCATTGCAATAAGTAGTAGACATATCAAAATAAGTATCCCCAAGCTTAGGGTTTTGCATATTATTAGCACAATTGACAATAATAGAATTTATAATAACATTATTGCAATCATGCTTTTCATTCAAGGAGCTATCGTGAATCACTTCATAAATTTCATCACAGTTTTCAGATTCACGAATTTCAAGAAAAACTCCATAAAGTGCACTCAACTCACTAGCAATTGGTTCCTCATAATTTGATCCTTTAAAAAGATTAGAAAGTGGATGAGGATCCATAAACTTGTTGGTTCCTGATTTTCAATAAACACACAATTATACCAAGCGAATGAGCAAACAAACCAAGTAAGACATAAAGGCAAATGAAAAGACGAACGAAAGAAGGGCAAATAAAAAGGAAAATATTTTTGTGTTTTTCTGAAAACGTTTTAGAAGTGGGGAAGAGGAAAACGAGAGGCAAATGGAAAATAATGTAATGCAAGAGATGAGAGTTTATGATGGGTACTTGGCAGGCTTGATGTAGAACCTCCCCGGCAACGGCGCCAGAAATTCTTCCTGCTACTTTTTGAGCTTGCATTGATTTTTTCCTTGAAGAGGAAAGGGTGATGCAGCAAAGTAGAGATAAGTATTTCCCTCAGTTAAGAACCAAGGTATCAATCCATTACGAGGCACAAGCAATTCTCTAATCTATGCACCTCCACAAACTAACAAACACTTGCACTCAACGCGAAAAATGGGTTGTCAATCCCTTCACGGTCTCAACAAGAGTGAAATCTAATAGAGATTGGTATAAGAGATAAATAAAGAGGAAAACTAAAATAAAACTAAATAAATTGCAGCGAGATATTTTTGGGTTTTTGGTTTATAGATCTGAAAATATATGATGGAAAATAGACCCAGGGGCCATAGGTTTCACTAGAGGCTTCTCTCTTGAAAGAAAACATACGGTGGGTAAACAAATTACTGTTGAGAAATTGATAGAAAAGCGCAAAGTTATGACGATATCCACGGCAATGATCATGAATATAGGCATCATGTCCATGTCAAGTCGACCGACTCCTGCCTGCATCTACTACTATTACTCCACACATCGACCGCTATCCAGCATGCATCTAGAGTATTAAGTTCATAAGAATGGAGTAACGCCTTAAGTAAGATGACATGATGTAGAGGGATAAACTCAAGCAATATGATGAAAACCCCATCTTTTTACCCTTGATGGCAACAATACAATACGTGCCTCGCTACCCCTACTTTGTCACTGGGTGTGGACACCGCAAGATCGAACCCAAAACTAAGCACCTCTCCCATTGCAAGAAAAATCAATCTAGTTGGCTAAACCAAACCGATAATTCGAAGGGAAGTACAAAGATAAATGATCATGCATAAAAGAGTTCAGAAAAGACTCAAATAATATTCATAGATAATCTGATCATGAATCCACAATTTATCGGATCTCGAAAAACACACCGCAAAATAATATTACATCAGGTTGAACTCCAAGAACATCGAGCAGAACATGGTATTGAAGATCATAGAGAGAGAGAGAGAAGAATCCTTCTAGCAACTAGCTATGGACCCGTAGGTCTGTGGTAAACTACTCACGCTTCATCAGAAGGGTAATAGAGTTGATGTAGATGCCATCTGTGATCGAATCCCCCTCCGGCAGGGTGCCGGAAAAGGCCCCAAGATGGGATCTCACGGGAACAGAGGCTTGCAACAGCGGAAAAGTATTTGGCTTCTATTGGTTTGGGAATATTTGGGAATTTATAGAGCAAAAATTAGGGTTGAAGGACTTCCAGAGGCCCCACAAGCCAGGGAGGCGCCCCCCTAGGGTGCGGCCTGAGGGCTTGTGGGTCCCTCGGGACTTTTCTGCCCCCTCTTCAAAATCCGTGGATGTCTTCTGGTCCAAGAAAAATCATCACGAAAGTTTTATTCTGTTTGGACTCCGTTTGATCTTCCTTTTCTGTAAAACTCAAAAACAAGGAAAAACAAAAACTGGCAATGGGCACTAGGTTAATAGGTTAGTCCCAAAAATAATATAAAATAGCATATTAATGCATATAAACATCCAAAATAGATAATATAATAGCATGGAACAATCAAAAATTATAGATACATTGGCGACGTACCAGGGTTTCTCGATTTATGGAATTTAAAGGCGAAGGAATGGGCGAAAGGCAGTGCACAAGGGGCCTGTGTAGCCTAGCCATGCGTGTCATCCTCTGGCCGCACTACCTAGCCTCATGGGGCCCCTAGCTGGCCCCTGACAGGTCCCGAAACTTCTTAGAATCCTCTTGATGCAAAAAAATGTATTAAATCTCACGGGCTTTAAACCTCCGTAGATATAGATTTTCTGGAAAAAGTCAAAACATGCACAAAATGATAACTGGCTTTGGGCACTGAATTAATTGGTTAGTCTAGAAAAAATAATATAAAATTCTATAAAATGTGTTCAAAAGTGATTTATAATAGCATGAAACAATCAAAAAAATATAAATATGTTTGAGACATATCATGGCATATCTGGAAGTTCCTCTGGAAACACTTTATGGTAATCTCTTACAACTGGCACTCCTTCCAATACAACTCCTTTTGTGGCATTAACTTGTTCTTCCTCGTGTTTGCTCAAGGTCGCATATCTTATCCTCTGGCCTCCTATTTCTATGCGAGTGATTGCCACCTTGGTAGTGTCTATGGTTCCTTCATACTAAGAGAGCCAACCCATACCCAAAATTATGTCCAGTCCTTGTGAGTTTATTGTGCTAAGATTTGTCCGAAAATTTTATTGTCCAATGGTTTGGGTCATCTAGAAACACCGTTGGCTCGCCACGGATTCTGCACTGGCTAGGATCTTATAAAAATAGGGCCTTTAAGGACTATGGTGGGAAGTTATATTTATCCACTACAACCCTTCACATGAATGAATGTGAAGTGTTGTCTTGTGAAATATATTTCTTTATATAAATTTTATTCCCATACATGACTAAATTTCTGGCAATATACTCACATGCTCTTTGTTACAAAAGAGAGAATACCTTGTGTTGATACTCATGTTTTGTCTTTACTTCCCCACAAAAAAATCCTTCTATGAATGTAATTAATACATGGAAAAAAACATGCAACATCATTGTATATTTATGCATAATCTTTGGCAATGTTTAATGACTTGTCTAGAGAGCCTGTAAAACAAGACTTGCTAAAGAAAAGCAATTTGGGGAGGGAAATAAATAGCACCCTAATATTTCCCGAGGACCGGGCAACAATTACTAGCAGATATCTAGGAAAATAGAAGGGGGTGGGGCAATGTACATATACCAAACCAAAACATGACCCATCTATCGTCTGGAATTCATGACAAATGAATCATCATGCTAAAGAGTTGACTTGCAGATGTAAAGGTTCGGGTCAAAAAGCCTATGTGCAGTTGTGGACATCCTCATATCACACAGATATACTATTACCTTTGGAATGTACACTAAGAAATCAATGTGAAAGTACCTCCTAAAATTGAGTTAACACTCCAAAAATTCATTGGCATACTATAAAGTGATTAGTAGCAACAACTCATATGTTCTCACAACCAACAGTGAGTGTGTCCTTTTGCTTTAATGAATATTTATTTTGTGCTAAAGATATAAAGAATGAGATGTTAACCTGGTGTGAAGCTCCCCTATAAATACACTTTATCATTCTTAAGGTTCTTGCAAACCAGAACATCTAAACAAGCCCTCACCTATTCAGTGACAATATTGTAGTTGATATGGCTCAAGGAGATAATGAAGATAATTCTGCAAGGAGACACAGAGAGGAATTCAATGCATGGGTAAATGGCAAAATCAATATTGATGTTTCTTACTTTCTTTTACTGTGGGGAGTGTCTCAATGTATATAAACTTTGTGTTTCAAAAATGTTGTTTGATCAAGACATCAACTTTTTCTAGATAGGAATAATGAGTTATGGTATATATTCAAGTAGTTCTTAGAACAATTGTATAATATGTACTTGCTCGTCATTCATGTATACGACAACATTGTTTGCATCTAGCAAGGATGGAAACCATGAATGAAGAAGAACTAACGGAGTATGCTAAGGAATACAAAGATATGTTTAACACTCAAATGGTTGAGGCATTTAAGAAGGTAAGCCTTATATAATTAGTTTGTTGAAACTTAGTTTATTCAAAAAATCTTAGTTATATATATATATATGTTTGTGTGTGTATTTGTGTGTGTGTGTGGATTTGATAAATTTTCTGAAGATTAAGCAATCCACTTTTGCAGCTTCAACAAAAGAAACAACAACAGCCCAAAAGGAAAAAGAAGAGGACCGCGCCGAGTCCAATAATGGGCGCAGTCCTGAAGTTCCACAAGGCCGATAATGATACCATCCCCCACCCAGGAGGATCACCTAGTGCATGTTGAAGTGTCTCTATTATCAGTCTTGGTTCTATAAGTGAACTGAAAGGTGCTCGACTAAATTACCAATGTGGCAATTTATTTATAGTTCGAGATTTTATTTGATGTAGAAGTTTGATTTGGTGAAAATAAAGAGGTGTTTGGTATTCGTGCTATTGTCTTTCCAGCAAGGTTCATGTTGACGATTGCTGGGTCTTATGGTTGGACTTGGATTTGACTCCATGTAAACTTGTATTGACTAGAAGAGTTATCCTGTTGTCGAGTCCATGTTGCTATGTTTGCCACGTGATAATAAGTTATATTGTACATATTTCTTCAACAAATTAACCTTTTGGGAAGTTGATTAGATTTTTCCATTGGTTAGTCACCTATAATTCAATTGTGCTTATTGCTAATTTTGGTAAATATTGGTACAAAGAATAAAAGGTTGAGTTCTAGACTTGGTAACAAAGTATAAGTTCTTCTATAGAATCTTAGGATGAATTGATGTGGCAAGATTTCTGAAATGACTTGGACCGCAAGATCATCCTCATCTTTAGCAGAAAGCAATTCTCCAGTATAAAAAAAAGAACAAGTGATGGCAATGAATTGAGCGAGAACTTATCAGTCACAACTTATGGCTCCTCGTAGGCCTCCTCCACATTAGCGTGGTTTACATTCCCCTTACTGAATGAATTTCACTTCTTCCCATTTTTAATCTTCCTTGTCAGCTCCATTCCCATCTTGTTTTTTGAGCAATGCAAAGAGCAGTGACCTATATTCCTATACTTAAATCATGTTATGGGGCTCAAAATACTTGTACATGGGTGGGAAAGGAATAGGTGGATGATGCTGGTTATTGTTCTCTCTAGTGTTGTTGTTCTTCTTGATGGCATTATGCTGATGTCTTACGAGTGATATGTTTGCACTCATTCTGTGACGCCCCGAGACCGTTGTGCCAGGTGTCTTCCTGTTATTCACAGTTTTTGCCTTGTCATGTGCTTGTGTGTCATGCATTTCATATCATGTCATCATGTGCATACGTGTTCGTCTCATGCATCCGAGCATTTTCCCTGTTGTCCGTTTTGCAATCCGGCGCTCCTATGTCATCCTGGGTCCCTTTCTACCTCTTTTCGTGTGCGGGTGTTAAACATTCTCGGATTGGACCGAGACTTGTCAAGCGGCCTTGGTTTACTACCGGTAGACCGCCTGTCAAGTTTCGTACCATTTGGACTTCGTTTGATACTCCAACGGTTAACCGAGGAACCGAAAAGGCCTCGTGTGTGTTGCAGCCCAACATCTCTCCAAAGTGGCCCAAAACCCACCTAAAACCCCCTCTATCATCTCGGTCGTTCGATCACGATCGCGTGCCCGAAAACCGCACCTCATTTGGAATCTCCTAGCTCCCTCTACCTATATATATATGTGATCCCCTCCAAAAATTTGCAGTTGAAACCCTAACTTCGTCCTCCTCGCACCGCCGGACGAAATTCCCACCGCGCCCGGACATGTCCAACCGCCGCCCCGGCGAATCCGGCGCCGCCACCTCACCGCCTTCTCTCTCCTCCCACCTCGGGCCCGAGGAGACCCAGATCTGGCCCGCCCGGGCCCGGATCCCGCCGTGCCGCCGATCCCGCAACGCTGGCCGACCCCGCCGCCTCACCGGAGTCGCCGCCGGCGACCACCTCCGCTGCAGGTCACGCTGCCGCCCGGCCCCCTCTCTCTCCCTTCCCTTTCTCCTTCCTCTCCTCACCAGCTCGCTCTCTTCCTCGCAGCAAGCCGCCATGGGCGCCCGAAGCTTGGTTCGCCGCCGTCCTTGTTCTAACTCCGGCCAGATCCGGCGCCCCGAGGCCGGATCCATCCATCTCCGACCTCGCTGGAGCTCTTCCCCGACGCGTCATCGTTCCACATCACCGGCAGCCGATGCCGCGCCTGTTCCTGCCTCTGCAATGAGCAGAGGAGGACGGCGATCTCCAGCCCCGTTCGCCTCTGTGCGTGGGCCAAACAGGCCATGCGAGGCCCAGCTCCGCGCGAGCGCTCGCGTTGACCCCGCATCGACCCAGCCCAGCATAGCCACCGGCGCAGCTCGCCAGCCTACCTCCTCCTACCTGGGCCAGCCAAGTGGTGAGCAGCCCGACTAAATCCCACCCGTGCGACTTATAACTATGTAACGCTCGCTGTGAAATCTGCTAAGTCCCCAAATCTGCATATTTTTATGCCCCTGTTCATCGCATCATAACTTTGCATCCATGGCTCCGTTTTGGGCGTGTAGCACATCGAATTGTTCGTCTCGATGAGTACTTCATTTCATTCCATTGCACCATGTTCATTTGAGCTCATCTTGATGCCCTAAATGCTGTTGCAAGAGTGATAGTTTATACTAGTTTCAGATTCTTATCAGTAATTGGACATTTGTCATTTTTGCCATGATTGATTTGTGCCTCCTATGAACTTGAGCTCTACATGAGTTTTGAAGTATGCCATGCCATCTTTACAGGGGTGTATGCCATGTATTTTTGTGATCTCTGTGGTGACTAGCACAAGCATGCAAAGTAGCCCTCTTAATGTTGCTGATTTCAGGGACTTAGAAATCTTCTAAGTCTTTGTCCTGTCAATATTTTTATGCCATGTATTCATGTGCTACTAAGTGATCCATGCCTCTTTTCAGCATGATCAGTAATGATGTTTTGTAGATATTGTGGTGCTCTATCCATCCATGTCTTTGTTTGCAATTATGGAGCACCCTAGCTTGAGTCAATCAAGCTCTACTTTTGCTATAAAATGTTCCTGGCAGAATGTTTACGTGTTAAGCAATTTTGCCGAGCTTGTTGTAGTTGATCCATGCATGCTATGTTGTTTTTCTTGCCATGTCTAGATTCTATGCCATGTCTACTTGCTGGGTGTATGCTTAGTTTGTCATGCAATGCCTTGTGGTGAGTGCATCGAGCTCGTAAACATGCCTACTTGATATCTGTTTTGCCATGTTCCAGTTTTCTTCTAAGTCTAAATCTGTTAACGATAATTGTTATGTTCACATGGTTGCCATTGTATTTTCTGATCCCTTTTGGCTTATGGTCAGTAAGGGACTTTTGTTGTATGCTTTGAGTAGCTTCATGCCATGCCTTGCTTTTCCATGATATGTTCATGTAGCATGTTGTTATTGTGACGCCCCCGATTCAATCGTACACCAATCATACACGCAAATGTGTACGATCAAGATCAGGGACTCACAGGAAGATATCACAACACAACTCTACAAATAAAATAAGTCATACAAGCATCATATTACAAGCCAGGGGCCTTGAGGGCTCGAATACAAGAGCTCGATCATAGACGACTCAGTGGCAGCAACAATATCTGAGTACAGACATAAGTTAAACAAGTTTGCCTTAAGAAGGCTAGCACAAAATGGGATACAGATCGAAAGAGGCGCAGGCCTCCTTCCTGGGATCCTCCTAAGCTACTCCTGGTCGTCGTCAGTGGGCTGCACGTAGTAGTAGGCACCCCCGGAGTAGTAGTAGTTGTCATCGATAGTGGCGTCTGGCTCCTGGGCTCCAACGTCTGGTTGCAGCAATCGAGTATAGAAAGGGGGAAAAGGGGGAGCAAAGCAACCGTGAGTACTCATCCAAAGTACTCGCAAGCAAGGAGCTACACTACATATGTATGCATTGGTATCAAATGGAGAAGGCTATCATATGTGGACTGAACTGCAGAATGCCGGAATAAGAGGGGGATAGCTAGTCCTATCAAAGACTATGCTTCTGGTAACCTCCATCTTGCAGCAGGAGAAGAGAGTAGATGGTAAGTTCACCAAGTAGCATCGCATAGCATAATCCTAACCGATGATCCTCCCCTCGTTGCCCTGTGAGAGAGCGACCACCGGTTGTATCTGGCACTTGGAAGGGTGTGTTTTATTAAGTATCCGGTTCTAGTTGTCATAAGGTCAAGGTACAACTCCAAGTCGTCCTGTTACCGAAGATCACGGCTATTCGAATAGATTAACTTCCTTGCAGGGGTGCACCACATAACCCAACACGTTCGATCCCATTTGGCCGGACACACTTTTCTGGGTCATGCCCGGCCTCGGAAGATCAACACGTCGCAGCCCTACCTAGGCACACCAGAGAGGTCAGCACGCCGGTCTAAATCCCATGGTGCAGGGGTCTGGGCCCATCGCCCTTTGCACACCTGCATGTTACGAACGCGGCCGGAAGCAGACCTAGCCTAGCAGGCGTTCCAGTCCAATCCGGCGCGCGCCGCTCAGTCGCTGACGTTACGAAGGCTTCGGCTGATACCATGACGTCGAGTGCCCATAACTGTCCCCGCGTAGATGGTTAGTGCGTATAGGCCAATGGCCAGACTCAGATCAAATACCAAGATCTCGTTAAGCGTGTTAAGTATCCGCAAACGCCGAACAGGGCCAGGCCCACCTCTCTCCTAGGTGGTCTCAACCTGCCCTGTCGCTCCGCCTCAAAGTAACGGTCGGGGGCCGTCGGGAACTTAGGCCCACCACTACCTGGATGGAGCCACCTGCCCCTTCAACCCCCATCTCCAAACAGTATCACCGGTAATGTAACAGTGTAAAGTATATAGTCTATGCCCGTGATCACCTCTCGAAGTGATCACGGCCTAGTAGTATAGCATGGCAGATGGACAAGAGTGTAGGGCCACTGATGATAAACTAGCATCCTATACTAAGCATTAGGATTACAGGTAAGGAATCAACAGTAGTAGCAAGGACAGGCTATGCATCAGGATAGGGTCAACGGAAAGCAGTACCATGCTACACTACTCTAATGCAAGCAGTATAGAGAAGAGTAGGCGACATCTGGTGATCAAGGGGGGGGGGGGCTTGCCTGGTTGCTCTGGCAAGGAGGGGTCATCAACTCCGTAGTCGAACTGCGGTCGCCGGCAGTCTCGGGTTCTACCAGAAAGAAGTAACGGAGGGGGAACACAATAAATAACAGAGAAATCAAAGCATCACAAAGCGTAACATGGCAATACACGGTGCTAGGTGTGCCCTAACACGGCAGTAGGTGGTACCGGCGAAAGGGGGAAACATCCGGGAAAGAATCCCCGGTGTTTCACGTTTTCGAACAAATGGACCGGAGGGGGAAAGTTGCGCGTTTGATAGGTTAGGGATGTGTGGCGGATGAACGGGCTGCGTATACAGATTCGTCTCGTCGTTCTGAGCAACTTTCATGTACAAAGTTTTTCCATCCGAGCTACGGTTTAATTTATATTAATTTTAAAAGAATTAAATCATTTTTAGGATTTATTTAATTATTTTAATTCAACATTATCCAGAATAGTGTTTGCTGACGTCAGCATGACATCAGCAGTTGACCTGATCAACCTGACAGGTGGGTCCCACCTGTCAGTGACACATTTTGTTATCCAGTTTAATTAACCTAATCAGGATTAATTAGGGGTGGGCCCCACTGTCATTGACTGATTAATTAACTACCTAATAGTTTAATTAGTTTAGTTTAATTAATCAAAATTAATTAAGTTAATTAAGTTAATTAATTAATTAATTATTCATTTATTTATTTTTATTATTTATTTTTTTATTTTTATATTATTTAAAAAAACATTTTGGGCAAGGCCCATGTGTCATAGGCCCATGGCCAATTGGGCACTGGGTGCGGGCGCTGGGCGGCTCGAGCGGGCACAGCGGGCGTCCGATAGGGCGCCGCAGGGAGCAGCGTGGGGCCATGAGCAGGGGGGTTTGCGGTGACCGACGGGCGGCGGCCGGAGGCGAGGCCAGCAGCGGAGGTGGGGATCAGCAGCGGCGAGCAGCAGCCATGGCAGCAGGCGGTGGTGCGCGCCAGCGAGCGCGGGGGCAACGCAAGGCGGAGGGCCACGGGCGCAGGGCATGGCGCGCGTGTGGCGTGGCCATGGGCGCGACGCGGCAGCGGAGCTAGCGGGCAGCGGCGCGGCTGCGGGCGCGCGACTGTGCGCACGGGCGAGTGCGGGGAGGGGGCGCGGTGAGGCGCGCGGCCCAGGCGCGGCGCGGGGAAGGAGGCCGCGGCCCCGGGGTGGCAGCGGGGCGCTGGGCGCGCGAGCGCGCGCGCATCGACGGGGGGGCCGCGCGGCCAGGAGCTGGGGCGCGGTGCGCAGGTGCCATGTGCGTGCACGGGACGAGGGACCCGTGGGGGAAGGGGGCACGGGGGGGGGGGGGGGGGGGGGGGGGGGGGGGGGGGGGGGGGGGGGGGGGGGGGGGGGGGGGGGGGGGGGGGGGGGGAAGGGGGCACGGCCACGGCGGTGACCGGACAAGGAGAGAGGGGGAGCTCATAGGGAAGGAGTAGGGCACGAGCAGCGTGCGCGGGGTGGTCCGGCGAGGAGGAGACGAGGAGGAGGACGGTGTGCGACGGGGGGGCGTCCGGGTCGAGGTGGCGACGGGGCACCGACGAAGGGAGGGCACTCCGGGCGGCGGCAGTTGGCGAAGGGGGCGCGGAGGAGTGGGAGGGGCGGCGCCGGTGTCGGGCTTGGGGGCGACGGGGTCGGGGCATTCGGCGCGTCGGGCAGCCGCGGTCGTCGGATCGGGGGGCAAGCGCCCCGATCCTGATCGGGTTGTGGGGGGGGGAGAGGAGCGAGGGGGAATCGGGGAAGTGGGGCGAGTGGGGGGGTTTTCGGGTTAGGGTTTCGGCACCAAGGGGGTTAAGCGAGTGGGGAAGGGCCGGTCCGGCATTTGGCTGGGTCGAGGCACAGTGGGTAGGAGCCCTTTTTATTTGTTTTGTTTTATTTCCACTTTTCTTTTATTTATTTATTTCTTTTTTTGTACTGTTTTATTTTAGTTTCCTTTTAGCTTAGTTTTATAAAAATATAAAAGCAAGTCCTCATTTAGTATTAAAGTTAGGCTACTGCCCCATTAACTTTGGGCAGCTAAATAAAATATCTTAACATTTTATTAATTGCAAAAGGAAATTTAATTAATTGTTTTGCTACTGTTTTAATCACTTTAGGGTATTTAGTTAGTTTAATAAAATGTGGTTTCTCCATCATAATTACCTATGCATTATTTGGTACAAGCCGAACATTTTTGTTTTAATATTTGAACACTTTTATTGTTTGCTTGATTTTGAATTTGAATTTGAATCGGTTTCGAACTAACTCGAGTTTATCAACAGTAACCGAGGTGACGTGGCACCATTAGCAGAGTTTTACTGTAGCTTGATTATCCGGGTGTCACAGTTATCTTGCTCTAAACATTGCTTCCTGATGTTAAATTCCTGACATGTTGTTAATTTCACTAAGTCTGTAACCTGATATCTTTTGCACTTTTGCCATGCTTGTTTGATCCTGCTATTGAGTGAATTAGTCGTAGCTCAGTGTTCATCTTTTGTCAAGCATCTTGAGTGGATCCCTGCCATGTATTTTGTTGCTATGTTAGAGTGCAGTAGCTTGTTGTTCTTGATGCATTTAGGTGGCCTCGTGCTGTTAATCGCAGATCGGTGCCATATTTGTCTTGCTTGTCATTTCCAAACCGTGCATCCGATTCTGGTGATCTTTATATTGATTTCGACTGAAATCAACTCCTCTTTCCAGTGGCACTCTTGTATTTCCAAGTTGAGGCCAGGTTCAATCATTCCTTTCCGAATCATGCATATGCATCTCATACCACATCCCACATATCATGCCATGTTTTGCATCATGTTGCTTGCGCATTGCACCGTGGTTGATTGTTGTTCCCTTTTGCTTGTGTTCTTGCTTTGGGTAGAGCCGGGAGACGAGTTCGTGTTCGAGGACCCGTTGAGTACGTTTTCTAGGATCAAGCTTTTGTCTTCTCGGAGAACTTTGCAGGCAAGATGACCATACCCTCGAAATCACTTCTATATTTGCTTGCTAGTTGCTCGCTCTTTTGCTATGCCTATGCTACGATACCTACCACTTGCTATATCATGCCTCCCATATTGCCATGTTATACCTCTAACCCACCTTGTCCTAGCAAACCATTGTTTGGCTATGTTACCGCTTTGCTCAGCCCCTCTTATAGCATTGCTAGTTGCAGGTGAAGATGGAGCTTGTTCCTTGTTGGAACATGGATATTTGTCGGGATATCACAATACCTCTTATTTTAATTAATGCATCTATATACTTGGTAAAGGGTGGAAGGCTCGGCCTTATGCCTGGTGTTTTATTCCACTCTTGCCGCCCTGGTTTCCGTCATACCGGTGTTATGTTCCCTGATTTTGCGTTCCTTACACGGTCGGGTTATAATGGGAACCCCTTGACAGTTCGCTTTGAATAAAACTCCTCCAGCAAGGCTCAACCTTGGTTTTACCATTTGCACTAACAACCTAACACCTTCCCTTGGGTTCTACAGACTCAAGGGTCATCTTTATTTAACCCCCCGGGCCAGTGCTTCTCTAAGTGTTTGTCCGAAACAGAGTCACTTGCGGCGCCACCTCGGGGAAAGTTGAGGGCTGGTTTTAGCTGTACGTAGCGATCATCCGTTGTTGCCCTGAGAATGAGATATGCGCAGCTCCTATCAGGATGTCGGCGCATCAGGCGGCTTTGCTGGTTTAGTTTTACCATTGTCGAGATGTCTTGTAACCAGGATTCCGAGCCTGATCGGGTTGTCTTGGGAGAAGGAATATCCTTCATTGACCATGCGAGCTTGTGATGGGCTAAGTTGGGACACCCCTGCAGGGTTTTGAACTTTCGAAAGTCGTGCCCGCGGTTATGGGAAGATGGGAATTTGTTAATGTCCGGTTGTAGAGAACCTGAAACTTATCTTAATTAAAATGCATCAACCGCGTGTGTAGCCGTGATGGTCTCTTTCCGGCGGAGTCCGGGAAGTGAACACGGTGTTGGAGTTATGCTTGAACGTAAGTAGTCTAGGATCACTTCTTGATCATAGATTCTCCAACGTTCTTTGCCTTCGCTTCTCGCTCTCTTTTGCGTAAGGTAGCCACCATATATGCTAGTGCTTGCTGCAGCTCCAGCTCATACCTTTTCCCTACCTATAAGCTTAAATAGTCTTGATCGCGAGGGTGTGAGATTGCTGAGTCCCCGTGACTCACAGATACTTCCAAAACCAGTTGCAGGTGCCGATGATATCGTGCAGGTGACGCAACCAAGCTCAAGGAGGAGCTCGATGAAGTCTGTGTTCGTTACGTTGTTCTGTTTCCAGTTGATCAGTAGTGGATCCCAGTTGGGTCGATCGGGGGTCTATAGCATTTTGGGTAGTCTTCTTTTATTTTTGTTCCGTAGTCGGACCTTGATTGTATCTGGATGTTGTAATGCTATTTTCATGTATTGTGTGAAGTGGCAATTGTAAGCCAACTATGTATCCCTTTCCTTATTCATTACATGGGTTGTGTGAAGATTACCTCTCTTGCGACATTGCCTACAATGCGGTTATGCCTCTAAGTCGTGCTCCGACACGTGGGAGATATAGCCGCATCGTGGGTGTTACAAGTTGGTATCAGAGCCTTCCCCGACTTAGGAGCCCCCTGCTTGATCGAATCGCTGGCGTTGTTGAGTCTAGGAAAATGTTTTGAGTCTTTTAGGATTATATATATATATATATCGGAGAGTAGGATTCTTTTTACTCCTCAGTCCCCTTCGTCGCTCTGGTGAGGCATCCTGACGTAGAGTTTTGACTCTTCTCTTCTCAAATTTCACTAAAAAAATTAGGATCACGCGGGTATCTTGGAATCGTTCCGATGGATTTGTGACGAGAACATTGTTCTTGGTGCCTCCTGTCATTTAGGGGTTGTGGCAGTGTCCCGGGGAGTTGAGCTCCGAGGTGTTGTCGTCACAATTTTATCGTTGCAGTTCTGGAATACCTGAGTTTCGCCGACATCGAAAATCTCTTTTATGTAGTTGTTGGTGAGATAACCTCGACGCCACCCAGTACTAGGGCGGGAGTTCGGGAGTATTGCCATAAGTCGTATAACGGATGCTTTTCGAAGGTTGAGGTAAACGATTTCCGAAGGTTTCTTGGTTATGTGTTGAAGGATGGATACAGCTGGATGTAGGATTTGTTAGTTTTGGGTGAGATATTATGCTTCCCTTGTATCCCCAACACCTGATTGCATAACCGGAAAGTTTCGGGAGTTTATAAGTGGGAATTCAAGTAGCTCATAGGATATCTTTCCGACAGATGTATGATATGAAGTTGGGGTTTGACGTCTAGTGGTCCGCCTATCCACGGTTGGTTTTACAGTGGTCTCGTTGTGTCTTAACGAGTCCTTGGTATGCTGACTCGGGGACGCTTCGTATGTCATGTGCACTGCCTTGTACATGATGGTGTTGTATGATCGAGCCCGTGTAGGCCCCACCACGAAAACTTCGGACAAAATCTCTATCATATGTTTGTTCCGGCTTATTCTGCAAGCCAATCCTTTGTTTTGTTTTCAGTTGTGGTATTCGAGTTGCTTCAATATCAAGTGTTGATTCCATACCTTGTCTAAGTGGTATTCTCATATTTCTATGGGAATACTAATCCTTCTTGATCATCGAGTTTGTCATTTCAATATCTTCTCAACCGGTGTGTTTTCTCTTCAATTGGATCTGATCTTTTCAACATCCACAAGATCACCTCTCGGTTTTCCCAATGTTGTTCGTTTCATCTGTCCCCAAGTTGTCTTTGTTTTTCCCGCCCTCCAACCCCTTGTTTCTTCAAGGACTCGGAGTTCTTAATCAAGTATCCTTTTATTGTTCCGAAGTCTCTCCATTCTTTCCATCAATGTTCTTACCCGATGCTCTACAAGTTCATCATTTGTCATTCTTTTTCTTCTCCGGTGGATTAAATTCAAGTTTTTGGTGTTGATCATATCCTTTCCTTGTTTCAATGCTTTCTCATGCCGGTGCAATTCTTAATCTTTCACCTCGCGCTATACATTTGTTCCGGAGTACTGAAGATATCTCGAAGATTCGTGTTTTCCACTTTGCATTCGTTCAAGATATTTTGATGTTGTTATATCTCTCAAGTCATTTAATTCAACCGGTGCAATCTCCTTTTCAAGTAGTCATTTCAATGGTGTTTCTCTTGAGTGGGCCCTAACCAACAGGTCTTTTCCCAGGATCTTACCTGACTCTTCTATTTTCCCGGAGCTAGCCTAAATTCTTTCAAAGTTTAACGTAAGAATGAGTTATCATCAGTCAATTGCCTTTCTCCAAGATCTGTCAATTTTTTTTAAACGTTGGCTCAACCTTTCAATTCGTCATCCTGGAGTTTCTCAACAATTCACGGTGGTGTTCTTCATCGTCATTCTCAGATTTTGAAGACCGAAGAAGAGTTTCTCTTAAATCTTGCTCCGTTCTCGTGAAGATTCATGGTTCTAGCCTTGTGCCATCCTCTCATAATTATTTTCGATTGTGAAAATTCTTTTCACCCTTCCAGAGCAATTCAGGAGTCTTTGCAGTTCAATTCTCCAGAGCCCATCATCTCAGATTTATTCATTCTCAGCTCTCAGCTCTCGTTCTCCAAATCTTACCGGTGCATCGTTCAAGTGTTCTCCAATCAGTTCTTGATCTCTTCGTTCTCTTGTATCTAAACTCTCAAATGTATTTTCGTTCTTTTGCTAATTCTTACCAGTGATTCATCCCTTTTACTTCGTTCATTTCCAATTCTTACGGTGGTTCATTCAAGATGCCTTTTTCTCTTGGTACCACATTGATTTATTCGTTGTTTCAATCCTACCAGTGGTTCGTTGAAGATTTTCCCAAGTTTGTGCTATATCTCTCTTAATCCTTTCTACGAGAATAAGTAGTGTGCCAAATCCGTTGCTTGTCATCAATTTAATTGGTGAAGGATAAGCATAATGTAATTCTTATTCTTGTTCCATCCGAGTGAATTCAATTCCTTATTCCGGAGGTTCATCAAATTATTGATTTCTTTCGTTCTTCTTTCTTTTCCGGAGTTCCGGGTCTTCAAGATTATCTCGTCGCGAAGCTCCTTCTAAATCATCGCAAAGCTTCACCTTGTGTTTTCAATTTCTCCTTCCTTTCGTTTGATCATCCTTTTGTTACCGGAGTTCTTCATGGAGGCTCTACATGTTGGTTCATCAAGGACGTAATTCCTTCTCGAAGTGTTCATCAAGATTCTTTTCAGAGGAGCTCAAGTATTCTTCATCTTGCATTTTGAAGTGCAATTCTTTCTACCTTATGTTTTGAGATGGTGTTATGTCACTCTTGACAATTTGAGTTTGTGTTTCATGATTCCCATGTTGTCAAGATTGAGATATTTGTAATCCACCAATCTATTCGTTGGAGTTATATCGTGTCATATTTCACCTAAAGCCTTCCCTAAGCATTGTTGCTAATTATGGTGCTTATAAATGACCCAAGTTCTTATTTTATCCTCCCGGTGAAATAGTTCTCGTCTTATTGCTCATATCAATCCAATCTATTGTTTTCCGTTAGTGGCAGAATTTCAACTCATAATTTTGAGATGTCTTCCATAAGCCCACATCAAGCTTATCTTTTCGTTGTTGATAATCCAATAACTACCTTCGGGAATATGTTGCAAGCGTGCTCTCTCAAGATCTTGTTTTCCCTCCGTTCATTCCATTCCATTCTTTCTTCTTCCGGAGGCATTGTGATGTTGCTCTTTTCTCTCATCATCTCGAATGGTGAGCATCGTGTTCTTTTCATGCTTATCCTTTTAACCGGAGTGTTGTGTCCAATACTCAAGTTCTTTTCATCTTATCAAGTCTTGCATCACTTTTCAACCGGAGTGCTGCCGAATTTGTTCTTCCTTGTTCCTCTTTCCTAACGGAGTGCTTTCAACTTCGTTCATCCCCGTTGTTTTCTTTCTTCCAAAGTTGTTCTACCTTTCAAGGTTCTTTGGTTTCACTCGTTTGTCCAAGATGCAACTTAGTTTTACCGCATATCTTCCTCTTCCGTTTTTCCCTCCGGTGCCATTCTAGATCTCAGGATGAGATCCTCTCGTAGTGGTGGAGTGTTGTGACGCCCCGAGACCATTGTGCCAGGTGTCTTCCTGTTATTCGCTGTTGTTGCCTTGTCATGTGCTTGCATGTCATGCATTACATATCATGTCATCATGTGCATTTCATTTGCATACGTGTTCGTCTCATGCATCCGAGCATTTTCCCCATTGTCCATTCTGCAATCCGGCGCTCCTATGTCATCCGGTGTCCCTTTCTACCTATTTTCATGTGCGGGTGTTAAACGTTCTCGGATTGGACAGAGACTTGTCAAGCGGCCTAGGTTTACTACCGGTAGACCGCCTGTCAAGTTTCGTACCATTTGGACTTCGTTTGATACTCCAACGGTTAACCGAGGAACCGAAAAGGCCTCATGTGTGTTGCAGCCCAACATCTCTCCAAAGTGGCCCAAAACCCACCTAAAACCCACTCTATCATCTCGGTCGTTCGATCACGATCGCGTGGCCGAAAACCGCACCTCATTTGGACTCTCCTAACTCCCTCTACATATATATATGTGATCCCCTCCAAAAATTCGCGGTTGAAACCCTAACTTCGTCCTCCTCGCGCCGCCAGACAAAATTCCCGCCGCGCCCGGACATGTCCAGCCGCCGCCCCGGCGAATCCGGTGCCGCCACCTCACCACCCTCTCTCTCCTCCCACTGTGGGCCCGAGGAGACCCAGATCCGGCCAGCCCGGGCCCGGATCCCGCCGCGCCGCCGATCCCGCAATGCTGGCCGACCCCACCGCCTCACCGGAGTTGCCGCCGGCGACCACCTCCGCCGCAGGTGACGCTGCCGCCCGGCCCCCTCTCTCTCCCTTCCCTTTCTCCTTCCTCTCCTCACCAGCTCGCTCTCTTCCTCGCAGCAAGCCGCCATGGGCGCCCGAAGCTTGGTCCGCCGCCGTGCTTGTTCTAACTCCGGCCAGATCCGAAGCCCCGAGGCCGGATCCATCCATCCCCGACCTCGCCGGAGCTCTTCCCCGCCGCGTCGTCGTTCAACATCGCCGGCAGCCGCCGCCGCGCCTGTTCCTGCCTCTGCAGTGAGCAGAGGAGGATGGCGATCTCCAGCCCCGTTCGCCTCCGTGCGTGGGCCAAACAGGCCATGTGAGGCCCAGCTCCGCGCCAGCGCTCGCGTTGACCCCGCGTCTGCCCAGCCCAGCATCACCACCGGCCCAACTCGACGGCCTACCTCCTCCTTCCTACGCCAGCCCAGTGGTGAGCAACCCGACTAAATCCTGCCCGTGCGACTTATAACTATATAACGCTCGCCGTGAAATCTGCTAAGTCCCCAGATCTGCATATTTTTATGCCCCTGTTCATCGCATCATAACTTTGCATCGTGGCTCCATTTTGGGCGTGTAGCATATCGAATTGTTCGTCTCGACGAGTACTTCATTTAATTCCATTGCACCATGTTCATTTGAGCTCATCTTGATTCCCTAAATGTTGTTGCAAGAGTGATAGTTTATACTAGTTTCAGATTCTTATCAGTAATTGGACATTTGTCATTTTTGCCATGATTGATGTGTGCCTCCTATGAACTTGAGCTCTACATGAGTTTTGAAGTATGTCATGCCATCTTTACAGGGGTGTATGCCATGTATTTTTGTGATCTCTGTGGTGACTAGCACAAGCATGCAAAGTAGCCCTCTTAATGTTGCTGATTTCAGGGACTTAGAAATCTTCTAAGTCTTTGTCCTGTCAATATTTTTATGCCATGTATTCATGTTTCTACTAAGTGATCCATGCCTCTTTTCAGCATGATCAGTAAGTATGTTTTGTAGATATTGTGGTGCTCCATCCATCCATGTCTTTGTTTGCAATTATGGAGCACCCCAGCTTGAGTCAATCAAGCTCTACTTTTGCTATAAAATGTTCCTGGCAGAATGTTTACATGTTAAGCAATTTTGCCGAGCTTGTTGTAGTTGATCCATGCATGCTATGTTGTTGTTCTTGCCATGTCTAGCTTCTATGCCATGTCTACTTGCTGGGTGTATGCTTAGTTTGTCATGCAATGCCTTGTGGTGAGTGCATCGAGCTCGTAAACATGCCTACTTGATATCTGTTTTGCCATGTTCCAGTTTTCTTCTAAGTCTGAATCTGTTAACGATAATTGCTATGTTCACATGGTTGCCATTGTATTTTCTGATCCCTTTTGGCTTATGGTCAGTAAGGGACTTTTGTTGTATGCTTTGAGTAGCTTCATGCCATGCCTTGATTTTCCATGATATGTTCCTGTAGCATGTTGTTTATCTTGCTCTAAACATTGCTTCCTGATGTTAAATTCCTGACATGTTAATTTCACTAAGTCTGTAACCTGATCCCTTTTGCACTTTTGCCATGCTTGTTTGAACCTGCTATTGAGTGAATTAGTCGTAGCTCAGTGTTCATCTTTTGTCGAGCATCTTGAGTGGATCCCTGCCATGTATTTTGTTGCTATGTTAGAGTGCAGTAGCTTGTTGTTCTTGATGCATTTAGATGGCCTCGTGCTGTTAATCGCAGATCGGTGCCATATTTGTCTTGCTTGCCATTTCCAAACCGTGCATCCGATTCCGGTGATCTTTATATCGATTTCGATCGAAATCAACCCCTCTTTCCAGTGGCACTCTTGGACTTCCAAGTTGAGGCCAGGTTCAATCATTCCTTTCCGAATCATGCATATGCATCGCATACCGCATCTCGCATATCATGCCATGTTTTGCATCATGTTGCTTGCGCATTGCACCGTGGTTGATTGTTGTTCCCTTTTGCTTGTGTTCTTGCTTTGGGTAGAGCCGGGAGACGAGTTCGTGTTCAAGGACCCGTTTAGTACATTTTTGAGGATCAAGCTTTCGTTTTCTCGGAGAACTTTGCAGGCAAGATGACCATACCCTCGAAATCACTTCTATCTTTGCTTGCTAGTTTCTCGCTCTTTTGCTATGCCTATGCTACGATACCTACCACTTGTTATATCATGCCTCCCATATTGCCATGTTAAACCTCTAACCCACCTTGTCCTAGCAAACCATTGTTTGGCTATGTTACCGCTTTGCTCAGCCCCTCTTATAGCGTTTTTTTTACCATGAAGACTGCAGGGCTTACACCCCACTACATTTTATTAATAAAAAGAGCAGGAATCATACAGAGTTTCCTAAAGGTGAGGAAAACAAAAAAGAAGAAAAGAAGGAACTACACAAAGCTATACAAAGTAGGGGGAGCACTATACCTAAAAATTACAATGTGACACCAAAAGCAACTCTCCTCAAGGAGGTAAAATATCAATACACTTGAGAAGGGCTTCTATGTACTTTCGCTTGATTCTGTGAGAAAGCAGAGTGAGATCATGAATGAAGCCATTTCTCCATGCCCTGAAAGATGGCTGGATGTTCCTGAAAGCTCTGTCATTCCTGATCTTCCAAATATTCCACCAAGCTGTGAAAACCACCTCTGCAAAGAAAGGTTTGTTGAAATCCTTCCTGGCATGGCAAGCAATTTCCACCATATCATCACAGTCCTTCCATACAATTTGCAGGTAAATCCACACACGAACACTGAAGTTGCACTGGAAAAAGAGGTGGTTTCTGTCCTCCAGTATTCCAGTTGGGCACAGAACATATTATGGTCCATCATTAATCGTCCAATGCCTCCTCCGAATCATGTCTTTAGTGTTAACCCTGTCCATTATAACAAGCCAGGCAAACATCTTGATCGACATTGTACAGCAGCTTTTCCATATCCACCCAAGAATTGGGTTGGTTACCATTGGCTGATAGACAAAGTCATAAAACTTTTTTGCAGTATATTCAGACCTCTTACCATGCCGCCATCTCCAGCAGTCATGAGAGGCAATGTCCAAATTGAAGGACCCCTCTTATAGCGTTGCTAGTTGCAGGTGAAGATGGAGCTTGTTCCTTGTTGGAACATGGATATTTGTCGGGATATCACAATACCTCTTATTTTAATTAATGCATCTATATACTTGGTAAAGGGTGGAAGGCTTGGCCTTATGCCTGGTGTTTTGTTCCACTCTTGCCGCCCTAGTTTCCGTCATACCGATGTTATGTTACTTGATTTTGCGTTCCTTACACGGTCGGGTTATAATGGGAACCCCTTGACAGTTCGCTTTGAATAAAACTCCTCCAGCAAGGCCCAACCTTGGTTTTACAATTTACACTAACAACCTACCACCTTCCCTTGGGTTCTACAGACTCAAGGGTCATCTTTATTTAACCCCCCGGGCCAGTGCTTCTCTAAGTGTTTGTCCGAAACAGAGTCACTTGCGGCGCCACCTCGGGGAAACTTGAGGGCTGGTTTTAGCTGTACATAGCGATCATCCGGTGTTGCCCTGAGAATGAGATATGCGCAGCTCCTATCAGGATGTCGGCGCATCAGGCGGCTTTGCTGGTTTAGTTTTACCATTGTCGAGATGTCTTGTAACCAGGATTCCAAGCCTGATCGGGTTGTCTTGGGAGAAGGAATATCCTTCATTGACCATGCGAGCTTGTGATGGGCTAAGTTGGGCACCCCTGCAGGGTTTTGAACTTTCGAAAGTCGTGCCCGCGGTTATGGGAAGATGGGAATTTGTTAATGTCCGGTTGTAGAGAACCTGAAACTTATCTTAATTAAAATGCATCACCCGCGTGTGTAGCCGTGATGGTCTCTTTCCGGCGGAGTCCGGGAAGTGAACACGGTGTTGGAGTTATGCTTGAATGTAAGTAGTCTAGGATCACTTCTTGATCATAGATTTTCGAACGTGCTTTGCCTTCTCTTCTCGCTCTCTTTTGCGTAAGGTAGCCACCATATATGCTAGTGCTTGCTGCAGCTCCAGCTCATACCTTTTCCCTACCTATAAGCTTAAATAGTCTTGATCGCGAGGGTGTGAGATTGTTGAGTCCCTGTGACTCATAGATATTTCCAAAACCAGTTGCAGGTGCCGATGATATCGTGCAGGTGACGCAACAAAGCTCAAGGAGGAGCTCGATGAAGTCCGTGTTCGTTACGATGTTCTGTTTCAAGTTGATCAGTAGTGGAGCCCAGTTGGGTCGATCGGGGATCTGTAGCATTAGGGGTAGTCTTCTTTTATTTTGGTTTCGTAGTCGGACCTTGATTGTATCTGGATGTTGTAATGCTATTTTCATGTATTGTGTGAAGTGGCGATTGTAAGCCAACTATGTATCCCTTTCCTTATTCATTACATGGGTTGTGTGAAGATTACCTCCCTTGCAACATTGCCTACAATGCGGTTATGCCTCTAAGTCGTGCTCCGACACGTGGGAGATATAGCCTCATCATGGGTGTTACACATTCCACCATTGTTTAAACCGGATTGTCTCGCAAAATCCAAGAGAATTACTTCAATATTGCCACTAGTGACTAATGAATGCAAGAAATTGTGAAATCATTTGTTTAATGTGTTCTCGTGGGAAATGGACCAAAACATGGAACAAAATCATCACTAGGAAGGAAACATCAAGTTTGGAGACCAAGCCAAGGAAAATGGTGTCGTCAAGAGGAAAACAGGGTAGAGGATGGCATACGCTCATACACATGGTCGTACCGAATGACATAGACACTGTGGTTTCCACCTGAACTAACTTTATAAACGGGCCAAGACTTGACGAAAAAGAGAACAGAAGTCATTCGCACACCCTAGCCGCCATCATTTCCCATCTTATCTCCATAGATATCAACCCCATCATCACCACGAGAATTCTCTCCCAGTTAGTCATACCTGTAATGGGCACATCGCAATCAGCAACTGTTGTAAGACAAATTATCATTCATTCATCTTTATGTTGTCTTCAATGATTTCTTCTTGTGATCTAATCGTGATTTGTTAGTAATTCCTTAAGGTAATGGGTTGAGTCAAGGCCTTGCAACCTTATGTATTTGTGCAAAGGATTGTTGTAATGACTTAGCTTGATTGATGTTATTTATATGTGCGCTTCACAGCGGAGTTGCCGTTTGCCTTCTTCTCATTCTAAGGCCCTGCATGGACCCAGGATCCCGCAGATTGATCAAGGACGAGGTAAGAAGTGAGAATGTGTGGAATTCTATTCTGAACACTAGTGACAGAAATGATTAATACGCCAGCGGAAAGTAATTGCTAAGCATAAAGTAGGTGTAGTCATTGAACGTCTAATGCTTTTGTGTGAAGTAATGCTTAACAATCGAGGTAACCCTGCGTGATAATAAGGGCCATTTTTAGGACCAAGAGTATATGAACCAGAGGGGGTGAATGGGAGATTCCAAATTTCTTTCAAAACTTCAAATCTAAACCAATCAGCACGACAGAATTAATAAACAATGAAAGATAACAGATGCAAGCATATATAAAGAACTTGCATTGAGGGAAAAATTAAGCAAAAATTTTGATGGAAGTAATGATAATATTTCTGGTATAATAGCACACAACTTTTGCAATGATAATAGTGGCACAAAATGGAAGTAAAGAGAACAAAATATAAGATTAACTATGTAAGAAAATAGGTAGACGAACTCAAACAACTAGCAATAGAGAGCACTACAAACTGAAGGAAGACAAGTGAAGAAGACATATCACGAAATATAAACAAGAGCTAGATCAACAATATCTATCGGAGCACCAAGGACAAAAGATAAACTATTGAAGGAATTGCAGTAGAGTAGAGTGAACCAGTGGTGTTTGATGGCGATAAATGATTTGGTAGACCAGTTCACTCTTCTGCAAAAGAGCTACATCAGGTTGGAAGGACTTGTGATTGAACACAGGAGAAAACCTCTATCTATACTATTCTCCTTTAACCCAAAGCTAATCAGACTTTGCTTGAACTCACTCGGGGTACATTCTTATTATTGATCTCCAAACCTTCTACAAACTTCTTTGCGAACCACAATTACTCTTGGTTGTTGAAGACTTATCTTGGTGAACACAATTACTCTTCGACACTCAAGCCATCACATATCCATCTAGAGAGTGTGAGGATCTCAAGAGTAATATGTACATGAAATCTTAGTCGCATTTACTATGATTCTCAACCACTATCAAAGTTTCAGCTCTTGATTTTCTCTCAGTGGATCTTAAACTCAAATCTCTCGAGAGGGGTGCTCAAACAATCTTCTCAGAATCTGAAGCAAAGTGATATGTATCCAATGTATCGATAATCTTTTTATTGCTAAATGCTATTATATTATCACTTTTGTATGCTTTATAATATAGTTTTATATTATTTTTATGGACTAACCTATTAATTTAGTGCCCACTGCCACTTCCTATTTTTGCTTCTTTTTGGTTTTCCAAAAAAGCCATTCCTACAGAAGTCCAAACGCGATGAAACTTTTTGATAATATTTTCTAGACAATAAGGTACCATAGAAGCTTCGAGGGAGGATGAGAAGAGCCACGAGGGCCCCACAAGCTAGGGGGCGCACCTTGGGGGGGTAGGGCACACCACCCCGTCTTGTGTTGGGGAACGCAGTAATTTCAAAAAAATCCTACACACATGCAAGATCCATCTAGGTGATGCATAGCAACAAGAGGGGAGAGTGTTGTCCACGTACCCTCGTAGACCGTAAGCGGAAGCGTTATGACAATGCGGTTGATGTAGTTGCACGTCTTCATAATCCGACCGATCCTAACACCGAATGTACGACACCTCCGCGATCTGCACACGTTCAGCTCGGTTATGTCCCACGAACTCTAGATCCAGCTGAGTGTCGAGGGAGACGCTTCGTCAGCACGATGGCGTGATGACGGTGATGATGAAGTTGCCGACACAGGGCTTCGCCTAAGCACTACAACAATATGACCGAGGTGGAAATCTGGGGAGGGGGCAACCGCACACGGGTAAGAGATCAACTTGTGTGTCTATGGGGTGCCCCCTCCCCCATATATAAAGGAGTGGAGGAGGGGGAGGGCCGGCCCTCTATGGCGCGCCCAAGGGGGGAGTCCTACTCCCGATGGGAGTAGGATTCCCCCTTTCCCTTGTTGGAGTAGGAGTAAGGAAGGGGAGAGAGAGAGGGAAGGAAGGGGGGCCGGCCCCCACCCAATTCGGATTGGGCTAGGGGGGAGCGCCCTCCACCTTGGCCTTCCTCTCCTCTCTTCCACTAAGGCCCAAATACTCCCCGGGGGTTCCGGTAACCCCCCGGTACTCTGGTAAATGCCCGAACTCACCCGGAACCATTTCGATGTCCAAACATAGCCTTCCAATATATCGATCTTTATGTACCGACCATTACGAGACTCCTCATCATGTCTATGATCATATCCGGTACTCCCAACTACCTTCAGTACATCAAAACACATAAACTCATAATACCTATTGTCACCAAACGTTAAGCGTGCGGACCCTACGGGTTCAAGAACTATGTAGACATGACGGAGACTCATCTCCGGTCAATAACCAATAGCGGAACCTAGATGCTCACATTGGTTCATACATATTCTACGAAGATCTTTATCGGTCAAATAGCATAACAACGTATATTGTTCCCTTTGTCATCGGTATGTTACTTGCCCGAGATTCGATCGTCAGTATCATCATACCTATTTCAATCTCGTTACCGGCAAGTCTCTTTACTCGCTCCATAATGCAACATCCCGTAACTAACTCATTAGTCACATTGCTTGCAAGGCTTATAGTGGTGTGCATTACTGAGAGGGCCCAGAGATACCTCTTCGATACATGGAGTGACAAATCCTAATCTCGATCTATGCCAACTCAACAAACACCATCAGAGACACCTGTAGAGCATCTTTATAGTCACCCAGTTATGTTGTGATGTTTGATAGCACACTAAGTGTTCCTCCGGTATTCGGGAGTTGCATAATCTCATAGTCATAGGAACATGTATAAGTTATGGAGAAAGCAATAGCAGTAAACTAAACGATCAAAGTGCTAAGCTAACGGATGGGTCAAGTCAATCACATCATTCTCTAATGACATGATCCCGTTCATCAAATTACAACTCTTTGTCCATGGCTAGGAAACTGAACCATCTTTGATTAACGAGCTAGTCAAGTAGAGGCATACAAGTGACACTCATTTTGTCTATGTATTCACACATGTACTAAGTTTCCGGTTAATACAATTCTAGCATGAATAATAAACATTTATCATGATATAAGGAAATATAAATAACAACTTTATTATTGCCTCTAGGGCATATTTCCTTCAGTCTCCCACTTGCACTAGAGTCAATAATCTAGATTACATTGTGATGATTCTAACACCCATGGAGTCTTGGTGTTGATCATGTTTTGCTCGTGAGAGAGGCTTAGTAAACGGGTCTGCAACATTCAAATCTCTATGTCTCCCTCCTTGACTTGATCGCGGATGGAATTGAAGCATCTCTTGATGTGCTTGGTTCTCTTGTGAAATCTGGATTCCTTTGCCAAGGCAATTGCACCAGTATTGTCACAAAAGATTTTCATTCGACCCGATGCACTAGGTATGACACCTAGATCGGATATGAACTCCTTCATCCAGACTCCTTCGTTTGCTGCTTCCGAAGCAGCTATGTACTCCTCTTCACATGTAGATCCCGCCACGACGCTCTACTTGGAACTACACCAACTGACAGCTCCACCATTTAATAAACATACGTATCCGGTTTGAGACTTAGAGTCATCCGGATTAGTGTCAAAGCTTGCATCGACGTAACCATTTACGACGATTTCTTTGTCACCTCCATAAACGAGAAACATATCCTTAGTCCTTTTCAGGTATTTCAAGATGTTCTTGACCGTTGTCCAGTGATCCACTCCTGGATTACTTTGGTACCTCCCTGCTAAACTAATAGCAAGGCACACATCAGGTCTGGTACACAACATTGCATATATGATAAAACCTATGGCTGAAGCATAGGGAATGACTTTCATTTTCTCTCTATCTTCTGCAGTGGTCGGGCATTGAGACTGACTCAACTTCACACCTTGTAACACAGGCAAGAACCCTTTCTTTGCTTGATCCATTTTGAACTTCTTCAAAACTTTATCAATGTATGTACTTTGTGAAAGTCCAATTAAGCGTCTTGATCTATCTCTATAGATCTTGATGCCCAATATATAAGCAGCTTCACCGAGGTCTTTCATTGAAAAATTCTTATTCAAGTATCCTTTTATGCTATTTAGAAATTCAGTATCATTTCCGATCAGCAATATGTCATCCACATATAATATCAGAAATGCTACAGAGCTCCCACTCACTTTCTTGTAAATACAGGCTTCTCCAAAAGTCTGTATAAAACCATATGATTTGATCACACTATCAAAGCGTATATTCCAACTCCAAGAGGCTTGCACCAGTCCATAAATGGATCGCTGCAGCTTGCACACTTTGTTAGCACCTTTTGGATCGACAAAGCCTTCTGGTTGCATCATATACAACTCTTCTTTGAGATATCCATTAAGGAATGCAGTTTTGACATCCATTTGCCAAATTTCATAATCATAAAATGTGGCAATTGCTAACATGATTCGGACGGACTTAAGCATCGCTACGGGTGAGAAGGTCTCATCGTAGTCAACTCCTTGAACTTGTCGAAAACCTTTTGCAACAAGTCGAACTTTATAGATTGTAACATTACCGTCAACGTCAGTCTTCTTCTTGAAGATCCATTTATTCTCTATGGCATGCCGATCATCGGGCAATTCAACCAAAGTCCACACTTTGTTCTCATACATGGATCCCATCTCAGATTTCATGACCTCTAGAACAGGATTGCCGTACCACTCTGGTGCAGATCTTACTCTGGTTGACCTACGAGGTTCGATAGTAACTTGATCAGAAGTTTCATGATCATCAACATTAGCTTCCTCACTTACTGGTGTAGGAATCACTGGAACTGATTTCTGTGATGAACTACTTTCCAATAAGGGAGTAGGTACAATTACCTCGTCAAGTTCTAATTTCCTCCCACTCACTTCTTTCAAGAGAAACTCCTTGTCTAGAAAGGATCCATTCTTAGCAACGAATATCTTGCCTTCGGATCTGTGATAGAAGGTGTACCCAACAGTCTCCTTTGGGTATCCTATGAAGACACATTTCTCTGATTTGGGTTTGAGCTCATTAGGTTGAAGATTTTTCACATAAGCATCGCAACCCCAAACTTTAATAAACGACAACTTGGGTTTCTTGCCAAACCACAATTCATAAGGTGTCGTCTCAACGGATTTCGATGGTACCCTATTTAACGTGAATGCAGCCGTCTCTAAAGCATAACCCCAAAACGATAGCGGTAAATTAGTAAGAGACATCATATATCATACCATATCTAATCAAGTGCGGTTATGATATTTGGACACACCATTATGCTGTGGTGTTCCGGGTGGCGTGAGTTGCGAAACTATTCTGTATTGTTTCAAATGAAGACCAAACTCGTAACTCAAATATTGTCCTCTACGATCAGATCGTAGAAACTTTATTTTCTTGTTATGATGATTTTCCACTTTACTCTAAAATTCTTTGAACTTTTCAAATGTTTCAGACTTATGCTACATCAAGTAGATATACCCATATCTGCTTAAATCATCTATGAAGGTAAGAAAATAACGATACCTGCCGCGAGCATCAACACTCATCGGACCGCATACATCAGTATGTATTATTTCTAACAAGTCTGTTGCTCGCTCCATTGTTATGGAGAACGGAGTCTTAGTCATCTTGCCCATGAGGCATGGTTCGCAAGCATCAAGTGATTCATAATCAAGTGATTCCAAAAGTCCATCAGCATGGAGTTTCTTCATGCGCTTTACACCAATATGACCTAAACGGCAATGCCACAAATAAGTTGCACTAACATTATTAAACTTATATCTTTTGGCTTCAATACTAAGAACATGTGTATCACTACTATCAAGATTTAGTAAAAATAGACCACTCATCAAGGGTGCATGACCATAAATATATTACTCATATAAATAGAACAACCATTATTCTTTGATTTAAATGAATAATCGTCTCGCATCAAACAAGATCCAGATATAATGTTCATGCTCAACACTGGCACCAAATAACAATTATGTAGGTCTAAAACTAATCCCGAAGGTAGATGTAGAGGTAGCGTGCCGACGGCGATCACATCGACTTTGGAACCATTTCCCACGCGCATCATCACCTCGTCCTTAGCCAATCATTGCTTAATCTGTAGCCCCTGTTTCGAGTTGCAAATATTAGCAACAGAACCAGTATCAAATACCCAGGCGCTACTACGAGCATTAGTAAGGTACACATCAATAACATGTATATCAAATATACCTTTCACTTTGCCATCCTTCTTCTCCGCCAAATACTTGGGGCAGTTCCGCTTCCAGTGACCAGTCCCTTTGTAGTAGAAGCACCCAGTCTCAGGCTTAGGTCCAGACTTGGGCTTCTTCACTTGAGCAGCAACTTGCTTGCCGTTCTTCTTGAAGTTCCCCTTCTTCCCTTTACCCTTTTTCTTGAAACTGGTGGTCTTGTTGTCCACCAACACTTGATGCTCCTTGTTGATTTCTACCTCCGCAACCGTTAGCATTGCAAAGAGCTCGGGAATCGTCTTATCCATCCCTTGCATATTATAGTTCATCACGAAGCTCTTGTTGAAGGAAATATGCCCTAGAGGCAATAATAAAGTTATTATTTATTTCCTTATATGATGATAAATGTTTATTATTCATGCTAGAATTGTATTAACCGGAAACATAATACATGTGTGAATACATAGACAAACATAGTGTCACTAGTATGCCTCTACTTGACTAGCTCATTGATCAAAGATGGTTATGTTCCCTAACCATAGACATGAGTTGTCATTTGATTAACGGGATCACATCATTACGAGAATGATGTGATTGACTTGACCCTTTTCATTAGCTTAGCACTTGATCGTTTAGTTTGTTGCTATTGCTTTCTTCATGACTTATACATGTTCCTATGACTATGAGCTTACGCAACTCCCGTTTACCGGAGGAACACTTTGTGTGCTACCAAACATCACAACGTAACTGGGTGATTATAAAGGGGATCTACAGGTGTCTCCGAAGGTACTTGTTGGGTTGGCGTATTTCGAGATTAGGATTTGTCACTCCGATTGTTGGAGAGGTATCTTTGGGCCCTCTCGGTAATGCACATCACATAAGCCTTGCAAGCATTGCAACTAATAAGTTAGTTGCGGGATGATGTATTACGGAACGAGTAAAGAGACTTGCCGATAACGAGATTGAACTAGGTATTGAGATACCGACGATCATATCTCGGGCAAGTAACATACCGATGACAAAGGGAACAACGTATGTTGTTATGCGGTCTGACCGATAAAAGATCTTGGTAGAATATGTGGGAGCCAATATGAGCATCCAGGTTCCGCTATTGGTTATTGACCGGAGACGTGTCTCGGTCATGTCTACATTGTTCTCAAACCCGTAGGGTCCGCACGCTTAACGTTACGATGACAATTTCATTATGAGTTTATATATTTTGATGTACCGAAGGTTGTTCGGAGTCCCTGATATGATCACGGACATGACGAGGAGTCTCGAAATGGTCGAGACATAAAGATCGATATATTGGACGGCTATATTCGGACACCGGAAGTGTTTCGGGTGATTTTGGAGAAAACCGGAGTGCCGGAAAGGTTACCGGAACCCCCCGGGAAAGTATTGGGCCTTAGTGGGCCTGAGGGGAGAGAGAGGGCAGCAGCCCAGGAGGTGGCGTGCCCCCTCCCATGGGGAGTCCGAAATGGACTAGGGGAGGGGTGCGCGGCCCCTCTTTCCCTCTCCCTCTCCCTCTCTTTCCTTCCCCCTTCCGTCTTCCTAGTTGGACTAGGAAAGGGGAGTCCTACTCCTACTAGGAGGAGGACTCCCCCCTCCTTGGCGTGCCTCGAAGGGCTGGCCGGCCTCCCCCCTTGCTCCTTTATATACAGGGGCAGGGGGGCACCTCTAGACACACAAGTTGATCTTCGTGATCGTTCTCTTAGCCGTGTGCGGTGCCCCCCTCCACCATAATCCTCGATAATATTGTAGCGGTGCTTAGGCGAAGCCCTGCGACGGTAGAACATCAAGATCGTCACCACGCCGTCGTGCTGACAGAACTCTTCCCCAACACTTTGCTGGATCGAAGTTCGGGGATCGTCATCGAGCTGAACGTGTGCTAGAACTCGGAGGTGTCGTAGTTTCGGTGCTTGATCGGTCGGGCCGTGAAGACGTACGACTACATCAACCGCGTTGTGCTAACACTTTCGCTTCCGGTATATGAGGGTACGTGGAAAACACTCTCCCCTCTCGTTGCTATGCATCACCATGATCTTGCGTGTGCGTAGGAATTTTTTTGAAATTACTACGTTCCAAACAGTGGCATCCGAGCCTAGGTTTTATGCGTTGATGTTGTGCACGAGTAGAACACAAGTGAGTTGTGGGAGATATAAGTCATACTGCTTACCAGCATGTCATACTTTGGTTCGGCGGTATTTTTGGATGAAGCGGCCTGGACCGACATTACGCGTACGCTTACGCGAGACTGGTTCTACCGACGTGCTTTGCACACAGGTGGCTGGCGGGTGTCAGTTTCTCCAACTTTAGTTGAACCAAGCGTGGCTATGCCCGGTCCTTGCGAAGGTTAAAACAACACCAACTTGACAAACTATCGTTGTGGTTTTGATGCGTAGGTAAGAACGGTTCTTGCTAAGCCCGTAGCAGCCACGTAAAACTTGCAACAACAAAGTAGAGGACGTCTAACTTGTTTTTGCAGGGCATGTTGTGATGTGATATGGTCAAGACATGATGCTAAATTTTATTGTATGAGATGATCATGTTTTGTAACCGAGTTATCGGCAACTGGCAGGAGCCATATGGTTGTCACTTTATTGTATGCGATGCAATTGCGCTGTAATGCTTTACTTTATCACTAAGCGGTAGCGATAGTCGTGGAAGCATAAGATTGGCGAGACGACAACGATGCTACGATGGTGATCAAGGTGTCACGCCGGTGACGATGGTGATCATGACAGTGTTTCGAAGATGGAGATCACAAGCACAAGATGATGATGGCCATATCATATCACTTATATTGATTGCATGTGATGTTTATCTTTTATGCATATTATCTTGCTTTGATTGACGGTAGCATTATAAGATGATCCCTCACTAAATTATCGAAGTATAAGTGTTCTCCCTGAGTATGCACCGTTGCGAAAGTTCTTCGTGCTGAGACACCACGTGATGATCGGGTGTGATAGGCTCTACGTTCAAATACAACGGGTGCAAAACAATTGCACACGCGGAATACTCAGGTTTAACTTGACGAGCCTAGCATATAACAGATATGGCCTCGGAACATGGAGACCGAAAGGTCGAGCGTGAATCATATAGTAGATATGATCAACATATTGATGTTCACCATTGATACTACTCCATCTCACGTGATGATCGGACATGGTTTAGTTGATTTGGATCACGTGATCACTTAGAGGATTAGAGGGATATCTTTCTAAGTGGGAGTTCTTAAGTAATATGATTAATTGAACTTAAATTTATCATGAACTTAGTACCTGATAGTATCTTGCTTGTCTATGTTTGATTGTAGATAGATGGCTTGTGCTGTTGTTCCGTTGAATTTTAAAGCGTTCCTTGAGAAAGCAAAGTTGAAAGATGATGGTAGCAATTACACGGACTGGGTCCGTAACTTGAGGATTATCCTCATTGCTGCATAGAAGAATTACGTCCTGGAAGCACCGCTAAGTGCCAAGCCTGCTGCAGGAGCAACACTAGATGTTATGAACGTCTGGCAGAGCAAAGCTGATGACTACTCGATAGTTCAGTGTGCCATGCTTTACGGCTTAGAACCGGGTCTTCAACGACGTTTTGAACGTCATGGAGCATATGAGATGTTCCAGGAGTTGAAGTTAATATTTCAAGCAAATGCCCGGATTGAGAGATATGAAGTCTCCAATAAGTTCTATAGCTGCAAGATGGAGGAGAATAGTTCTGTCAGTGAACATATACTCAAAATGTCTGGGTATCATAATCACTTGACTCAACTGGGGGTTAATCTTCCTGTTGATAGTGTCATTGACAGAGTTCTTCAATCACTGCCACCAAGCTACAAAAGCTTCACGGTGAACTATAATATGCAAGGGATGAATAAGACTATTCATGAGCTCTTCACAATGCTAAAAGCAGCGGAGGTAGAAATCAAGAAGGAGCATCAAGTGTTGATGGTCAATAAGACCACCAGTTTCAAGAAAAAGGGCAAAGGGAAGAAGAAAGGGAACTTCAAGAAGAACAGCAAACAAGTTGCTGCTCAGGAGAAGAAACCCAAGTCTGGACCTAAGCCTGAAACTGAGTGCTTCTACTGCAAGCAGACTGGTCACTGGAAGCGGAACTGCCCCAAGTATTTGGCGGATAAGAAGGATGGCAAAGTGAACAAAGGTATATGTGATATACATGTTATTGATGTGTACCTTACTAATGCTCGCAGTAGCACCTGGGTATTTGATACTGGTTCTGTTGCTAACATTTGCAACTCGAAACAGGGGCTACGGATCAAGCGAAGATTGGCTAAGGATGAGGTGATGATGCGCGTGGGAAATGGTTCCAAAGTCGATGTGATCGCGGTCGGCACGCTACCTCTACATCTACCTTCGGGATTAGTATTAGACCTAAATAATTGTTATTTGGTGCCAGCGTTGAGCATGAACATTATATCTGGATCTTGTTTGATGCGAGACGGTTATTCATTTAAATCAGAGAATAATGGTTGTTCTATTTATATGAGTAATATCTTTTATGGTCATGCACCCTTGAAGAGTGGTCTATTTTTGATGAATCTCGATAGTAGTGATACACATATTCGTAATGTTGAAATCAAAAGATGCAGAGTTGATAATGATAGTGCAACTTATTTATGGCACTGCCGTTTAGGTCATACCGGTATAAAGCGCATGAAGAAACTCCATACAGATGGACTTTTGGAACCACTTGATTATGAATCACTTGGTACTTGCGAATCGTGCCTCATGGGTAAGATGACTAAAACGCCGTTCTCCGGTACTATGGAGAGAGCAACGGATTTGTTGGAAATCATACATACAGATGTATGTGGTCCAATGAATGTTGAGGCTCGTGGCGGATATCATTATTTTCTCTCCTTCACAGATGATTTAAGCAGATATGGGTATAGCTACTTAATGAAACATAAGTCTGAAACATTTGAAAAGTTCAAAGAATTTCAGAGTGAAGTTGAAAATCATCATAACAAGAAAATAAAGTTTCTACTATCTGATCGTGGAGGAGAATATTTGAGTTACGAGTTTGGTCTACATTTGAAACAATGCGGAATAGTTTCGCAACTCACGCCACCCGGAACACCACAGCGTAATGGTGTGTCCGAACATCGTAATCGTACTTTACATGATATGGTGCGATCTATGATGTCTCTTACAGATTTACCGCTATCGTTTTGGGGTTATGCTTTAGAGACGGCCGCATTCACGTTAAATAGGACACCATCAAAATCCGTTGAGACGACGCCTTATGAACTGTGGTTTGGCAAGAAACCAAAGTTGTCTTTTCTGAAAGTTTGGGGCTGCGATGCTTATGTGAAAAAAGCTTCAACCTGATAAGCTCGAACACAAATCGGAGAAATGTGTCTTCATAGGATACCCAAAGGAGACTGTTGGGTACACCTTCTATCACAGATCCGAAGGCAAGACTTTTGCTGCTAAATTCAGAGTTTTTCTAGAGAAGGAGTTTCTCTCAGAAGAAGTGAGTGGGAGAAAAGTAGAACTTGATGAGGTAACTGTACCTACTCCCTTATTGGAAAGTAGTACATCACAGAAACCGGTTTCTGTGACACCTACACCAATTAGTGAGGAAGCTAATGATAATGATCATGAAACTTTAGATCAAGTTACTACCGAACCTCGTAGATCAACCAGAGTAAGATCCACACCAGAGTGGTACGGTAATCCTGTTCTGGAAGTCATGCTACTAGATCATGATGAACCTACACACTATGAAGAAGCGATGGTGAGCCCAGATTCCGCAAAATGGCTAGAAGCCATGAAATCTGAGATGGGATCCATGTATGAGAACAAAGTGTGGACTTTGGTTGACTTGCTCGTTAATCGGCAAGCAATTGAGAATAAATGGATCTTCAAGAAGAAGACTGACACTGACGGTAATGTTACTGTCTATAAAGCTCGACTTGTTGCAAAAGGTTTTCGACAAGTTCAAGGGATTGACTACGATGAGACCTTCTCACCCGTAGCGATGCTTAAGTCTGTCCGAATCATGTTAGCAATTGCCGCATTTTATGATTATGAAATTTGGCAAATGGATGTCAAAACTGTATTCCTGAATGGATTTCTGGAAGAAGAGTTGTATATGATGCGACCAGAAGGTTTTGTTGATCCAAAGGGAGCTAACAAAGTGTGCAAGCTCCAGCGATCCATTTATGGACTGGTGCAAGCCTCTCGGAGTTGGAATAAACGCTTTGATAGTGTGATCAAAGCATTTGGTTTTGTACAGACTTTTGGAGAAGCCTGTATTTACAAGAAAGTGAGTGGGAGCTCTGTAGCATTTCTGATATTATATGTGGATGACATATTATTGATTGGAAATGATATAGAATTTCTGAATAGCATAAAGGGATAGTTGAATAAGAGTTTTTCAATGAAAGACCTCGGTGAAGCTGCTTACATATTGGGCATTAAGATCTATAGAGATAGATCAAGACGCTTAATTGGACTTTCACAAAGCACATACCTTGACAAGGTTTTGAAGAAGTTCAAAATGGATCAAGCAAAGAAAGGGTTCTTGCCTGTGTTACAAGGTGTGAAATTGAGTAAGACTCAATGTCCGACCACCGCAGAAGATAGAGAGAAAATGAAAGATGTTCCCTATGCTTCAGCCATAGGCTCTATCATGTATGCAATGCTGTGTACCAGACCTGATGTGTGCCTTGCTATAAGTCTAGCAGGGAGGTACCAAAGAAATCCAGGAGTGGATCACTGGACAGCGGTCAAGAACATCCTGAAATACCTGAAAAGTACTAAGGATATGTTTCTCATATATGCAGGTGACAAAGAGCTCATCGTAAATGGTTACGTTGATGCAAGATTTGACACTAATCCGGACGATTCTAAATCGCAAACCGGATACATATTTTTACTGAACGGTGGAGCTGTCAGTTGGTGCAGTTCTAAACAAAGCGTCGTGGCGGAATCTACATGTGAAGCAGAGTACATAGCTGCTTCGGAAGCAACAAATGAAGGAGTCTGGATGAAGGAGTTCATATCCGATCTAGGTGTCATACCTAGTGCATCGGGTCCAATGAAAATCTTTTGTGACAGTACTGGTGCAATTGCCTTGGCAAAGGAATCCAGATTTCACAAGAGAACCAAGCACATCAAGAGACGCTTCAATTCCATTCGGGATTTAGTCCAAGTGGGAGACATAGAAATTTGCAAGATACATACAGATCTGAATGTTGCAGACCCACTGACTAAGCCTCTTCCACGAGCAAAACATGATCAGCACCAAGGCTCCATGGGTGTTAGAATCATTACTGTGTAATCTAGATTATTGACTCTAGTGCAAGTGGGAGACTGAAGGAAATATGCCCTAGAGGCAATAATAAAGTTATTATTTATTTCCTTATATCATGATAAATGTTTATTATTCATGCTAGAATTGTATTAACCGGAAACATAATACATGTGTGAATACATAGACAAACATAGTGTCACTAGTATGCCTCTACTTGACTAGCTCGTTGATCAAAGATGGTTATGTTTCCTAACCATAGACATGAGTTGTCATTTGATTAACGGGATCACATCATTAGGAGAATGATGTGATTGACTTGACCCTTTTCGTTAGCTTAGCACTTTATCGTTTAGTTTGTTGCTATTGCTTTCTTCATGACTTATACATGTTCCTATGACTATGAGATTATGCAACTCCCGTTTATTGGAGGAACACTTTGTGTGCTACCAAACGTCACAACGTAACTGGGTGATTATAAAGGTGCTCTACAGGTGTCTCCGAAGGTACTTGTTGGGTTGGCGTATTTCGAGATTAGGATTTGTCACTCCGATTGTCGGAGAGGTATCTCTGGGCCCTCTCGGTAATGCACATCACATAAGCCTTACAAGCATTGCAACTAATAAGTTAGTTGCGGGATGATGTATTACGGAACGAGTAAATAGACTTGCCGGTAACGAGATTGAACTAGGTATTGAGATACCGACGATCAAATCTCGGGCAAGTAACATACCGATGACAAAGGGAACAACGTATGTTGTTATGCGGTCTGACCGATAAAAGATCTTCGTAGAATATGTGCGAGCCAATATGAGCATCCAGGTTCCGCTATTGGTTATTGATCGGAGACGTGTCTCGGTCATGTCTACATTGTTCTCGAACCAGTAGGGTCCGCACGCTTAATGTTACGATGACAGTTTCATTATGAGTTTATATATTTTGATGTACCGAAGGTTGTTCGGAGTCCCGGATATGATCACGGACATGACGAGGAGTCTCGAAATGTCGAGACATAAAGATCGATATATTGGACGGCTATATTCGGACACCGGAAGTGTTTCGTGTGATTTCGGAGAAAACCGGAGTGCCGGAAGGGTTACCGGAACCCCTCGGGGTAGTATTGGGCCTTAGTGGGCCTGAGGGGAGAGAGAGGGCAGCAGCCCAGGAGGTGGCGCGCCCCCTCCCATGGGGAGTCCGAATTGGACTAGGGGAGGGGTGCGTGGCCCCTCTTTCCCTCTCCCTCTCCCTCTCTTTCCTTCCCCCTTCCCTCTTCCTAGTTGGACTAGGAAAGGGGAGTCCTACTCCTACTAGGATGAGGACTCCCCCCTCCTTGGCGCGCGTCAAGGGCCGGCCGGCCTCCCCCCTTGCTCCTTTATATACAGGGGCAGGGGGGCACATCTAGACACACAAGTTGATCTTCGTGATCGTTCTATTAGCCGTGTGTGGTGCCCCCCTCCACCATAATCCTCGATAATATTGTAGCGGTGCTTAGGTGAAGCCCTGCGACGGTAGAACATCAAGATCGTCACCACACCGTCGTGCTGACTGAACTCTTCCCCGACACTTTTTTGGATCGGAGTCCGGGGACGTCATCGAGCTGAACGTGTGTTAGAACTTGGAGGTGCCGTAGTTTCGGTGCTTGATCGGTTGGGCCGTGAAGACGTATGACTACATCAGCCGCGTTGTGATAATGCTTCCGCTTCCGGTCTACGAGGGTACGTAGACAACACTCTCCCCTATCGTTGCTATGCATCACCATGATCTTGCGTGTGTGTAGGAATTTTTTTGAAATCACTACGTTCCCAACACTTGTAGCCTGGTTGTAGTGATTGAAGAACTATGTCAATGACACTATCATCAGGAAGATTAACTCCCAGCTGAGTCAAGTGGTTGTGGTACCCAGACATTCTGAGTATATGTTCACTGACAGAACTATTCTCCTCCATTTTACAGCTGTAGAACTTATTGGAGACTTCATATATCTCAATCCGGGCATTTGCTTGAAATATTAACTTCAACTCCTAGAACATCTCATATGCTCCACGACGTTCAAAACGTCATTGAAGTCCCGGTTCTAAGCCTAAAGCATGGCACACTGAACTATCGAGTGGTCATCAGCTTTGCTCTGCCAGACGTTCATAACATCTGGTGTTGCTCCTGTAGCGGGTTTTTCACCTAGCAGTGCTTCCAAGACGTAATTCTTCTGTGCAGCAATGACGATAATCCTCAAGTTACAGACCCAGTCCGTGTAATTGCTACCATCATCTTTCAACTTAGCTTTCTCTAGGAATGCATTAAAATTAAACGGAACAACAGCACGGGCCATCTATCTACAACAACATAGACATGCAAAATACTATCATGTACTAAGTTCATGATAAATTAAAGTTCAATTAATCATATTACTTAAGAACTCCCACTTAGATAGACATCCCTCTAATCATCTAAGTGATCACATGATCCATATCAACTAAACCATGTCCGATCATCACGTGAGATGGAGTAGTTTTCAATGGTGAACATCACTATGTTGATCATATCTACTATATGATTCACGCTCGACCTTTTGGTCTCAGTGTTCCGAGGCCATATCTGTATATGCTAGGCTCGTCAAGTTTAACCCGAGTATTCCGCATGTTCCTCTGGTAAACGGGAGTTGCATAATCTCATAGTCATAGGAACATGTATAAGTTATGGAGAAAGCAATAGCAGTAAACTAAACGATCAAAGTGCTAAGCTAACGGATGGGTCAAGTCAATCACATCATTCTCTAATGACGTGATCCCGTTCATCAAATGACAACTCTTTGTCCATGGCTAGGAAACTGAACCATCTTTGATTAACGAGCTAGTCAAGTAGAGGCATACAAGTGACACTCATTTTGTCTATGTATTCACACATGTACTAAGTTTCCGGTTAATACAATTCTAGCATGAATAATAAACATTTATCACGATATAAGGAAATGTAAATAAAAACTTTATTATTGCCTCTAGGGCATATTTCCTTCATCTTTTTGGCCCCTCATAGATCCGTTTGCCCTAATTCTTGGCCTATAAATTCCCATATATTCCGAAACTCTTGAAGCGAGACCCGAAAAAATTTTAACGCCACCGCAAGCCTACATTCCGAAGTGATCCCATCTGCAGCCCTGTTCCGGTACTCTGTCGGAGGGGGCAATCATTGGGAAGCCATCTTCATCAACCTTACTGCCTCCATGATGATGTGTGAGTAGTTCCTTCAGGACCTACAGGTCCATAGTAGTAGCTAGATGGTCCTCTCTCTCTCTCTCTCTCTCTCTCTCTCTCTCTCTCTCTCTTTCTCCAATAAAATTATCTTCTCTAAGATCCATTTGATGTAATCTTTTGCGATGTGTTTGTTGGGATCCAACGAATTGTGGGTTTATAATCATATTTTGAATCTCTTGAGGTTTCTTTGTTGCATACTTTTATAGCTTTGTATTTCTCTCTGTTCTATCCGTCTACTTTGGCCAAGTTTGATTGATTTATCTTCAGTGCGAGAGGTGCTTTGTGGTAGGTCCAATCTTGCGGTGACCTTGTCTGTCGGATTTCGGGTTCTGGCAAAACCCTGAAGGTTCGAACACTGGGGTGCGCGTGAAGATCTCTCCCTCTGATCACGCCCTCACACACCTCATGATTTCTAGGCTAGGCACACAAACTCACAACACACGAGACACAAGATTTATACTGGTTCGGGCCACTATTGTTGTGTAATACCCTACTCTAGTGTGGTGGTGGTGGATTGCCTCTTGGGCTGGGGATGAACAGTACAAGGGGAAGAACAGCCTCCTGAGGGGAGGTGCTCTTGTGCTTGGTGAACTTGTGGTTGTCTCAATCGATCTCTCTTTTTTAGCTATGGTGGTGGCTAGTCCTATTTATAAAGGCCCTGGTCCTCTCCCCAAATATTTAGCGGGAAGGGAGCCAAAAACGGCCAATTTGAAAGGGGACAACTAGTACAACTTATCCTGACAAAAGTGGTCTTCGCCTGTCAAAGGCTCTGGTGGTGACGCCGTCTTGGGCTCCACGACGACCTCCGTCCTACCATCCTGCTGGTCTTGGTCTCGTTGCGCCGATATGGAAACCTTTGCTTGAAGCCTCGGTACTCTTCGTCTCCGCTTGCTTCCTTAGCACCAAAGAGGAAACAAGGACACTGTGCGCGCTGGCGCCCGCCTGGCACCCGCCTGGCCTTGGTCGTCAAGGCTCACGTCAGTGGAACCTCTCGAGGTTTGTCCTGACTTGATTTCTCTGCCCCTCGCGAGCCAGCCTAGTGAGGCCGCTCCCGAGGAGGTCTTTTATCGCCCGCCTCGCGAGGGTTTTGAATGCTTGTTGGTGAATATGGGCCGTACGGGCCCGCTTGCAGAGCCACGCCATGGGCCGCAGGCAGGCAAGTCTGGGTACCGCCGTTCCCAGAATGCCGATAGTAGCCCCCGGGCCCAAGGTGCGCTCGGGCTTGGCTTTGAGGCGAAGCCAAAGGGCAAGTGCGGAGCACCGCGGGCCCCAATAGCCTGCAGCCTTGGTCGACACGTGGCAGTTGATTGGACGTGGGCGTCTCCGCTTCCCCACGTTATCTCGGCAACTGCCCGACTGTCAAAAACCTGGCGTAGATAGAGCTTGCCCTCACTAATTCCTTTCGCATTGCTCCAGATCCCCTTTCTTGCTCCCTGCTTCCAAAATCTCCAGATCTACTCCCATCTCCTTTCGCATTAGCGACCAATGGCACACCGGAGGGTCAAGCCCGCCTCATCGCCGGCTTGGTACGAGCCCGCTCTCGACGTGCCCAATGTCTCGGGGAAGAACCTCGCCGTCATGCGCTTGCTGACGGCGGGGGAAAGCAACGAGAAGGGGAAGACTGGGCTCCGGGCCGGCTCCGACGTGCCAGAGCCCGAGGGAAGCACCTTCTTCCCCTTTTTTACGAGCAGCATCATCGCGGGGCTGGTTCCCCCCTTTTCTGATTTCTTCTACGAGGTACTTGACCACTACGGGCTGCAGGCACTGCATCTTCATCCTAACTCTATCCTTCTCTTGTCGATCTTCGCCTACTACTGTGAGGCGTACCACGACGTGATGCCGTCCGTGGCCCTGCTGCGCCACTTCTTCTTCCTCCGCATCAACAATGGCCATACCTCCGGGTGTGCTAATTTTATCGCGGCCGGCAAGGCCAACTCAATCTCGAAGACTGGGAAGAAGGCCGGCAGCCTTGTGGGAGCTTGGGGACGAAGAGGACAAGGTTCGCCTGAGCCCGAAAGCCTTGTTCGATGATGAGCTGGCTGTGGCTCTCCACCTCCTGGTCGGGGATGACCAGGAGTACCCGCCGAATGTCTTCGCTCCCTTGTTCTGTCGTAAGGACGGGGCGCTGGTCGTGGCCGCCAGGCCGACCTCTGACGGGTGTGGGCTGGTGCCGCCGGCGCCCACCGGGGCCCCTTTTGCGCCGACGCCAGTGGAGCTGTCTTCTGGTGAGTCCCGTGGGGAGGAAGAGGAGGAGGAGGAGGAGATAACCCCCGAAGGGACGGGGGGGGCTCCCCCTTGAGCAAAGCTGACATCATCCGCACCCTTCCTGACGATGACGAGGCTGTGGCCCACCAGGAGAAGGGAGAGTGGCCCGTGATCCCGACGGGGGACGGATCGACGCTGATCTTCCGGGGCGCTGCTTCTGCTCCGGCGCCGCCTGGAGCTGCTTCCAGCCCAGCTGCTCCTCCTGCTTCTGCTCCCGGAGCTGGTGCGCCCGCGCCTCGGGCCGCGAAGCTTTCCGGCTTCAGGCTCCCGAAGCGGAAGGGCTACGCCGCGGCGGATCAGCAAGTGTTCTCGTCTTGCCTTGTTCTTGCTGCTGATGCTTGTTCCTGACTCTTTTTCCTTGTTGTGAAACTAGGCCAACGCCTGCAGCGAAGAGGAAAAGGGAGAACGAGGTGGTGCTGCTTGAGCCCAGGTTGCCTCTTGCGGCTACGTCCCTCTCCATGGTGGGGATGGTGCTCATGATTCTCCAGCCCGATCATCCTCGTGATGCTGGGTGGAGCATCCTCGGGAGAAGTCAGCCCCCGACGCCCCGCTGACTCGGGAGGTGCCAGGGTCCAGCTCGTGTGCTGAGGTCCAAGAGGCTTAGGAGCTTCCAGCCTCCCAGGGCATGGTGATGACGACGCCTTTTCCTCCTCCTTCTGCCATGTCGCCAGCCCCAAGTTCTTTTGCTTCTTCTGGCATCCTGGAGCAGGCCCTTTCTGAGATGGCCTGATACGTCCATTTTGCATCATGCTTTTATATCGATATTTATTGCATTATGGGCTGTTATTACACATTATGTCACAATACTTATGTCTATCTATCTATCTATTATATAATTAAGACAAGAGGCAAACAAACCATTACGTTTATCCACATAGATTAAATTATATTGACCATTAATTTGAGATATTAACGGTTGAGATTAAAAGATACAACGTTACATACATATATAGTTGTATGACTTACAAATTGCTTTTAACATGTCACGTCTCATCAAACCGAGATGGATTTTTCCTATTAAAAGATCTATCCGAGACCTATGCAATTTACGGTAGCCAACTAGCAACGAGTACAAGTTTGCTATCAAAAGAAAAAAGTCCAAGCACGCTACAAAAAAAAGTCCATGCAAAACATACACGTATAGTAGTGGGACTTCCCCCATAATAGAAGTAATGTGACTCACCACGTGCGAGAACAAAAAGATAGTTCTGATCGTGTCAAAAAAGGAAAGAAAAAAAGAGACCAATTACCTCACGTCATTGCAAGAAAAGAAGTAGTACATGTCAGGCTCTGCATTACAAAATAGTCAGGCCAGACAACATGCATGTGCTGACATCAGGATGACACTATAGATGATATTAGAAAAATGATCATTTGCGTTTCGCCTCCAATCAGGTCTAAAAGTCAAAATGAAATGCAGAAGGGCTTCAGAATTTTTCTGATTACCTCAACTAGAGAAACAACGGGTAGGATTTGTCCATCAGATTGGCTAAATACGCTGCACACTAATGATATCTTTTTACATTATCAGCTAACTTAACCTTAGATTCCATAACTTCTGACATGACTCTCGATCGACCACAATGAAAGGCTATCTCGAACAATCGGTCCCCGTGTCATCGGTGATTGTGGCACCTAATATACCTTCACAAAAAAACCTAATAGATCACTACGTACAATTTTTTATTTGTCTACCAATTAATAGGCTAAAAACACAAAAAAATAATTAAAAAAAACATACACAAAAAAATAATTAAAAAAAACATAGTACATGCCTCATACGCTAAAAGATAGTTCATCCATCTTAACCAGCTCCACCACGGATACATCACAGTGACTAGACGAAAATATAACTATATACAAATTTGCTTTAGATATATGGTCCAACATTATAAAAGGTTCGTATCGGGTGGATGGAGAATACATTTTGATATAAAGAGCAAAAAAAGTTCAAAATGAAAAGCAAAAAAGAGCTAGCATTTTTTGTATTAAGAACTCTACCTACATATATTTACACAAAAAAACTCTACCTACATATGACACATGGAATTAAAAAAAATTCTTTTCATCATATAATATGTGTGATGGATATTGGTTCTTCGTTAGTGGAACATGCCTAAGATATATGGACACCTATATGTTGCCATGCGCGAACATGATGAGAAAATATACAAGTAGCGGCGAGAGTTATGTTGAGAACTACAATATATAGGACATTTTGATGAGCATGCCCTGATATATACATTTTGTATAACAACATGTATGGCAATAAAAACAGTATATAGGACATTTTGATGAGCATGCCCTGATATATACATTTTGTATAACAACATGTATGGCAATAAAAACAAACAAGTCTGTCTTCGTCCTATAATACATGCAACCAAGGTACATTCATTTTTATACCCATCTATAAAGAAAATGATCTATCATTTATGATCTTATATAAGTTCCTATATTCATATGATAATAAAGAATGACCAAAGTTGTGCACAGACCATGTCAAAATATAAAATATCAAATGTAACAAATCTAGCCGCGCAAATGTGCAAATATGTTTGTCCACACGGATTAAATTATCTCGATCGCTAATTTACAAGATTAAGGGCTATGATTTAAAGATGAAAACGTTACGTACAAATAATATTGTAACGTACAAACAGTGCAATATGTCACGTACAAATAAATAGATGCGATCCTTATAGTCAAGAAAGAAAAGCAAAAAACAGGAGCAGTCCGGTTGGGACACATTTGAGAAAAAGTGGGAGCATCATGCAAATCCGTTTTGTATTCGACATCCAAAGAACAGATGTTGACATGACCGCTGATGTCATCTACCAATTAGTATTATATTTTATTTGGCTTTCCCTCTGCAATTAGGTAAACAACTACGTACAATCATCCCTCAAATCCTGATCGATGGCAAGGCGCCCCCCACATCTTGATCGATCACAAGGTAGACAAACAATATTAAGGAAGGACAACGCAGCCGGTGTTCTCGGAAGCCACTTTTGCGACTGCAGTCGAAGTCTATGAGAACGGGATCGCCTCATCGGTTGGACCTTTGAAGACTAAGGTCGAGATGAGCAAAAGAAGAAGAGGCGTCATAGAAGGATATTTTTTCTGTTCGCTGAGAAGTATCTTGCGTTGTTGCCTACTTCCTGTCTGACTATTAAGGTACCTTCACGAGCCTCTTTGTCTCCCTAATCCCGCCTATCTCAAACCTAGCTTTGAATCTAGGTTTATTTTTAGTTTCTGGCCTACGGCAGCTCTATCAACTTCTTCCCTATCACCTCATGTTGGTTTGGTCTACACTTGCTACATATCATGCCTCCACATATTGACGTGTTTGGGTATTGCAAATTATACTGTCTTTTGCATAAGCATGCATGCATACATACGGGAGCAGAGTTAATAACAGAATGCCTAAGTGTTCACAGTATTGGCTGCAATGCAGAGTTAAGGATGCACGCGGACTCATCCATGCATGTTACGTTGAGTGTCCACATGAGGATTAGTAAAGCAACATTATTATAAATAAGTTAGGATGGAATTAGTCCATCTGTATTCCTGAAATCAGACATGCAAGTTACTAGAAAATTTTAAAATACCCTGAATATATATTTTCTCTATTGCTTGAAATATAATCAAAACTAAATATTAGTTCCTTTGGCTATAGTCTTCTTTCTGTATAATTGAAATAGCTTTCACAGTATGTGCGCCAATTGTAATTTAATATGTTTTGTTTGACAAAATAGATCAGGAAATGTTGCATCCAAATTTATTTGTCTTTATCCATCGGCATGTATGTGTTCTTTTTACATAATTGTTTACATCCTTCTTTTGAATGTGAGTTGTCTGTTGTGCGTACTCACTGCTGACATCTTACCTTTCAGGTCTAAGACAAAATTATCTTTTTTTTGCTGGGCAAGGCAAAATTATTTGACCTATATTCACTATGTCTCTGGTGATCTAGATGATTATTATTAAGCAACATATAGTCTATAAGTACATTCAAGCAGTAAGTTTCTTCTCAATCTGTAAAGTTCCTTTTAGTACTTTTAGAATCTATATATGGATAAATATTATGATTGTTATTCCACTGTAAGATAGATGCAAATCGTGTCAACTACATGCTCAGGTCAAAGTTGGTAGCCAAGACATCTTGCTAATAGCTAATTTTCAAGGCATGCTTTCATTTTTCTTCCACTGCACTGCACAGACATATTTGCTATAATAGTATATGTCCTTTTGTTGGAATAAACTACAGGCTTTCCATGGTACTACAAACAGTTACTGGGGTTAAAAGAAAGGTACAAATAGTCACCAAGATATATGTGACAATTGGAAGGTGCCAACATAAGTGTGTTTGCTCCCCAAGAAACAAAAATAAACACACCTTTGAGTATTTTTTTATTTTTATGAAAAGGAAAATTCGGAGCAAACATACAAAAGTATATTAGTTTTTATCTTCCCACGGTGTGTGGAGTCACATATTTCAGGACAAAATATTGTAATAGTACCTGATACGAGGAAACAATTTCTCTATTGTTGATTTTATTGTGAATCGAGATGATAATGTGTACATGCATGAGACTGCGTACAAAAATTTGAATTGAAAAATAACTCTTATTTGCTAAACGAGTACACCTATATTTTAGAAAATCAATCCAAACTAGCGAATGAACACTCAATTTATTTAAACCGAATAAGCTTTTTGATTTGTATGCTAATTATATATATGACTATCTTTCTCCAAATCTCAATTTCAAAATGATTTATAAATTTACAACATCAGTTGAATCTATGTATGAAAATTTAAATTTCGGTGTTAATTTCAATTTTCAACTGAAATTACCATTCAGATGTGTATTTTAAATGTGCAAGTATCTTTATTACGAAATAGGTTCCAATGAAATTAGGTGTTTCATACGTGAAACTGAAACATATAACTAGAAAATAGCTATTTAAGTTAGATTTGTTGAGTATGTGTTGATTGCAGACAATCATTGTGTCGTTATAAGGCGAGTCAACAAAAAATACGATGTGTAGTTAACTGGTCTGCAAGAAGATTATACAAGTAAACTGATCAAGATGTATGCTTCAACATTGCCAATGCTAAGAAGGTATGGGAAATTTCACAAAAGATCAGAAGGATAAACACTATTTCTTGATGTTGGTGTACATGCTCAAGAATAAAATATGGAGAGTAAAGATTGTCATACAAGTCTATAGTTTTGACTAGAAGTCCAAAAACCTCGATGAAATATTAATACCATGATTATGATAGTACTTATAAAATATGTGTAGGAACCAGCTTTTTCGCGTGTAGCATAAACAAAGAAATAAAATAAATGCTTGAAGCAAGAGAGAAATGAATGGCAAAAACCCTTATCAAATATGAAAATATGTATAAGCAAAACTAGCCGCGCAAGTGTGCGGGCCACACTGCTAGTTTTTATGAATCGCCATAATTGGAGTGGCATTTATCTAATTTGTTTTTGAGACGGAAGCAGGGTGTCAACTGGACTGTGCGGGGCACTCTGGCCTGTCTAGACAGCCTTTTCTTTTATGTTTACCACAGACCAACCCAGTAGTTTTTTAGTTCTTTCTGAAAATGGCTAGCCCAGTTTTTTTGTGATTTGTCAAGTAAGTCGCTTTGTCAGGCCTGTTGGGATGCAAACTTTCAAGACGAGGGAGTTTCATTCGGCTGGCCGAGAAAATGGCCTATCAGTAATGAGAAATGGGCTGTACATTTTTAAAACACATCAAACCGGCAATTAGTTTCAAAATTCTTTTTTTTCATTTCGAGATTTTAAATTGCATTGATTTTATGCGTGGACAATTTGTTGGATTTTATATTGATATACATTTATTTTTAAAATCGGTTTGAATGTGACTCGAAATTTCAGGATTAAAAACGGTTCGGACCGCACCGAAATATGCAAATTTTCGTATAATTTTTTAACCGTGACCACAATATGGGCTGTAATGCTAACAAAAATAATATGGGCTCCAAAAATAACCTTAAGAATGAGCAAATGGGCTGTAAATTATTAGAAATAATGGCAGATGAGATGTATGCTATTTCCCACAGACTTGAGGCTTTCCTAAAAAAAGGTTGACGCACAAGCAGTGACTATTGTATGTCCATCCAACGACTGCCGTGCTTCTTCAATCTATGCTCTTCCTGCCCAGCCGCTCAAACAAGCGCCGACGAGACTGCCTGCTCCCTCCTCCCGTGGCTGGTTGTGCTGCCGCGCAGGCCTCACCGCCCCAGCATACTCCCATCGCTGGCCTAGCCATCCCTCTACTCCCCCACACCTGTTGTTATTCTCCGGCGATGGTAGCCAAACTAGTTTTCTCTTATTTTACAATGTTTACATAAAGAGGGAGAATGCCGGTAGCTGGGATTTCGGGCTGGAAAATGAGCAAATATTAGAGACCTATTATGCACAGCTCCAAAAGTCATTTTCAGAATATATAAAAAATACTGAGCGCAAGAAGTTCCGGATAGGGGCCACACCCTGCCCACGAGGGTGGGGGGCACGCCCTGCCCCCTGGGCGCGCCCCCTGCCTCGTGGGCCGCCTGGTGGCCCTCCGATGTCCATCTTCTACTATATGGAGTCTTTCGATGAGAAAAAAATTATAAGCCAGCTTTCGGGACGAAACTCCGCCGCCACGAGGCGGAACCTTGGCGGAATCAATCTAGGGCTCCGGCGTATGCGATTAACTGATATGCTCAAAATGAATCCTTATGCTAAGTGTATGAAAGATATTGTTACAAATAAAAGAAAGATACCGGAAGCTGAAATTTCCACCATGCTTGCTAATTATACTTTTGAGGGTGGAATACCAAAGAAACTTGGAGATCCAGGAGTACCCACTATACCATGCTCCATTAAAAGAAACTATGTTAAAACTGCTTTATGTGATCTTGGAGCCGGTGTTAGTGTTATGCCTCTCTCTTTATATCGTAGACTTGATTTGAATAAGTTGACACCTACTTAAGTATCTTTGCAAATGGCTGATAAATCAACTGCTATACCTGTCGGTATTTGTGAGGATGTGCCTGTTGTAGTTGCAAACGTTACTATTTTAACGGACTTCATTATTCTTGATATTCCCGAGGACGATAGTATGTCTATTATTCTTGAAAGACCCTTTTTGAATACTGCAGGGGCTGTTATTGATTGCACCAAAGGCAATGTCACTTTTCATGTTAATGTTATGAGCATACGGTACACTTTCCGAGGAAACAACCTCAAGTTCATAGTATCAACTCTATTGGAAAAATTCCATCGATTATATTTGGAGGTTTTGAATTTCCTCTTCCTACTGTCAAGAAGAACTATGATATTCTTATTATTGGGGATGTGCATATCTCCGTTGAGGTAACCTAGTGTTATTCGAAAATTCTCCGGTTCCATGTTATTTGGAATGAGTTCGTTAACAAGACCTGATCAACCTTGTTAGTGGATTCCTTTTGATGATCATGAGATGGATGAATTTAGAAAACACAACTCTCTGTGCCATCTTTTTACTTTATGTTATTTCTATTAAATAAAATAAAAATAGCATTTTCTGTCTATTATCTTAATTATCCGTGCAATATAAAAATACCCCGAAAATAAAAGTCCTCCAAATGCCCTGAAATTTAAATATGATTTTTTCTGAAATATTTGAGAATATTTGGCACTGAGAACACAGCAGGAGGAGCTAGCACCTGGCCACGAGGGTTAGGGGCGCGCCATACCCCCCTGGGCGCGCCCCCCTGCCTCGTGGGCCCACGATGGCCCTCCTCCACTTATCCTTTCACCCACACACTCCTTCTTCCTCCCACAAACACGAATAACCAGCTCAAACCCGAGTCCAAGCTCGTTTTGCTGCCATTTTCGATCTCCTTGCTCAAAGCACCTCTCACAGAACTGCTTGGGGAGATTGTTCCTTGGCATGTGACTCCTCCATTGGTCCAATTAGTTTTTGTTCTAGTGCTTTATTCATTGCAAATTTGTGCTGCCTAGGTGACCATGTTCTTGAGCTTGCATGTCAAATTTATATGGTTCCAAGTAGTTTTGATGCATGATATAGGCTCTAGGCACTTGTAGGAGTAGTTGCTATCAATATTACGGAGTTTGGTTTACTTTTATTTTGAAGTTACTAAAAAATTTCAGAATTTTTTAGAGGAAGAAATATTTTTAGGAAAATGTTCCAAGGTGGCTCTTCAAGAAAGCAAGGACCAAGGCTTGCAATGCGTGATGCTGATGAAGAGCCACCAAGAGACGCTCCAGTGCGTCCTTGTGAATGGCATTCTGAGAACTTTATGGATCAAGCGGGAATTAAGGAAGAATTTAACGCATATTTGCGTAACGCTGATCTTGTGAGCTTCGAGGAAGAGAAGTGCAGCCAGTATCACCATCTCACTAGTTCCTTTGTGAGGAGGTTTGAATTTTCGTCTTCACGTAATTCTCCAACTGTCCTGTTCAATCTTTATGAAAATTCTTACACTATGGACTTAGAGGATTTTACCACTGCTTGCAAACTTACACAATGGGGTAGTATCAGGGATCCTCGGAAATCTGAATTTAGAGATTTTCTTCCTAGTATAACTGTGGGGGAATTTAGAGATATAACACAAGCTACCATAGGGAGCATCCATTTTCCTATTATACATTATTTTGCTCTCTTCATAGGTAGATGCATAAATGGTAAAGATGAAGCATGTCATATGTGTGTTCCTGACCTCAGTATTCTTAGGAGTGTTGTGTTAGGAGACAAATCTTATAATTTGGGAGCCATTGTTTGGTGGAATTTATGCAACCCGCATAGCTAATTTTCTTTGTATAGCCATACGTGAAGATGATATTGAATTACCTCCTACTTACCTAGACTTTAATGCTATGGTTCACCACCAGTTTGTTGAGAGGAATGAATCACCTCTCCAGTATCGACTAATCTTTGACAGACGGCGTGCTGTCCGTATTACTCTCCCTGCTCCTACCTTATTTGATTATCAGGCAAAAGGAAGATACGTTATTACCAGAGAGGAGGCAGATGAGTACGAGAGGAGATCTGAGGCCGCTCTTCACCACGCTGCAGCTCAGGAGGCGATAGCCGCTGTATCGCAGTACGACCCCAACTACTATTTTGGATATCCGCCAGGCCAGCCGTGGCCATAGACCAACTTAGGCCAAAAGCCTTAGCTTGGGGGAGTACGTATTTCTCACCGACATTACATTTATGTTCACACACTCATTGCTAGATGTCGGTTCTCATACTTTTTCATTATATCACCCATGCTAGTTTATTTTCCTTTTTATGCTTTCTTCTTGTGTGTATAATAAACCTTAAGAAAAACCAAAAATTAGTTGTAGCTTTTAATTAGTTTACTTTCCATGCTTGTAGTAGTAATTAAAAAGAAAACCCAAAAAGATTTCTTGTTCTTCTTTTGCTTGTTGGGAGCTTTCCCGTGTAAATAGTTTTATTTCTTTTCTTTTCTTTGGGGGTCGATAGGAGAAGACCATGATTAAATTGTTGAAGTGGCTCTTATATGCATAATTGTTGATCTGATAAAAGAGCCCATATTGCCTTGCCTTCTCCTGTTTATTGAATACTTGCAGATTCCAGCTTAGTCCAATGCACGCGCACTATTATTATTATTCACATCGTTCGGTCGTGCAAGTGAAAGGCAGTTATGACGACATATGATTGACTGACTGAGATGAGAAAAGCTGGTATGAACTCGACCTCTTTTGTTTTTGTAAATATGATTAGTTTGTCATTCCTGATTCAGCCTATTATGAATAAACATGTTTGCAATGACAACTAGAGATCATAGTTTCTTGTGCCATACTTGATTAGCTATGAGTTATAATGGTTTACCTTGCGCGCCAACAGGCTATTAAAATGGTTATGATGTGGTATGATAGGGTGGTATCCTCCTCTGAATGATTTAAGTGACTTGACTTGGCGCATGTTCACGCATGTAGTTGAAACAAAATCAACATAGCCTGCACGATATTTATGTTCATGGTGGATTATATCCTACTCATGCTTGCATTCGGTGTTGATTAATTTTAATGCATGTTCATGACTGTTGTCGCTCTCTAGCTGGTCGCTTCCCAGTCTTTTCTAGCCTTCACCTGTACTAAGCAGGGATACTGCTTGTGCATCCAACTCCATAAACCCCAAAGTTATTCCACATGAGTCCACCATACCTTCCTATATACGGTATCTACCTGTCATTCCAAGTAAATTTGTATGTGCCAAACTCTAAACCTTCAAATAAATATCTTGTTTTGTATGCTCGAATAGCTCATGTATCAACTAGGGTTGTCCGTATCTTCCATGTTAGGCGGGTTATTCTCAAGAGGAGTGGACTCCGCTCCTCACTCACGAGAAAGTGGCTGGTCACCGGGATGCCCAGTCCCATGCTTTATGCAAATCAAATCAAAATAATTGCAAAGAGAACTCCCCCTGGGACTCTTGTTAGTTGGAGGCACTCGTTGTTTCGAGCACGCCATGGATTGATGCTTGTTGGTGGAAGGGGGAGTATAAACTTTACCATTCTGTTTGGGAACCGCCTATAATGTGTGTAGCATGGAAGATATCGCCATCTCTTGGTTGTTATGTTGACAATGAAAGTATATCTCTCAAAATATTATTCACCTCTATTTCAAAACCGAGCTCTGGCACCTCTACAAATCCCTGCTTCCCTTTGCGAAGGGCCTATCTATTTACTTTTATGTTGAGTCATCAACCTCTTATTAAAAAGCACCAGTTGGAGAGCACTGCTGTCATTTGCATTCATTATTGTTAGTTTACATTGAGTATGACTTGAGTGGATCTCTTTTACCATGAATTACAAAGTCTAGTCAGTCCTTGATCTTTAAAGGTACTCTGCATTTATGTTTTGCGGTCTCGGAAAGGGCTAACGAGATACCATCTTGTTATATCATATTATGATTGTTTTGAGAAAGTGTTGTCATCCGAGATTTATTATTATTGCTCGCTAGTTGATTATGCCATTGATATGAGTAAACTTGTGACCTAAGCGTTATTGTGAATGTGGTTATTCATAATCTTTGCTAAAAACTTGAATGACGGCTTTACATATTTACAACAACAAGAGCAAACAGAGTTTGTAAAAGTTTTTCTTTATCACTTTCTGTTTGTCAACTGAATTGCTTGAGGACAAGCAAAGGTTTAAGCTTGAGGGAGTTGATACGTCTCTGTCGTATCTACTTTTCCAAACACGTTTGCCCTTGTTTTGGACTCTAACTTGCATGATTTGAATGGAACTAACCCGGACTGATGCTGTTTTCAGCAGAATTGCTATGGTGTTATTTATGTGCAGAAACAAAAGTTCTCGGAATGACCTGAAACTTCACGGAACACCTTTTCGGAAAATATAAAAAATCATTGCAAAAGATGAAGGCTAGGGGGGCCACCACCAGTCCACGAGGGTGGGGGGCGCGCCTGCCCCCCTAGGGCACGCCCTCCTACCTCGTGGGCCCCCTGGAGCTCCTCCTACCTCAAGACCAACTCTATATATTTGCTTTCAGGGAGAAAAAAATCAAAGATAAGAAATCATCACGTTTTACGATACAGAGCCGCTGCCAAGCCCTAAAACCTCTCGGGAGGGCTGATCTGGAGTCTGTTCGGGGCTCCAGAGAGGGGAATCCGTCGCCATCGTGATCATCAACCATCCTCCATCACCAATTTCATGATGCTCACCGCCGTGCGTGAGTAATTCCATCGTAGGCTTGCTGGACGGTGATGGGTTGGATGAGATCTATCATGTAATTGAGTTAGTTTTGTTAGGGTTTGATCCCTAGTATCCACTATGTTCTAAGATTGATGTTGCTATGACTTTGCTATGCTTAATGCTTGTCACTAGGGCCCGAGTGCCATGATTTCAGATCTGAACCCATTATGTTTTCATCAATATATGAGAGTTCTTGATACTATCTTGCAAGTCTATAGTCACCTATTATGTGTTATGATCCGTTAACCCCGAAGTGACAATAATCGGGATACTTACCGGTGATGACCGTAGTTTGAGGAGTTCATGTATTCACTATGTGTTAATGCTTTGTTCTGGTACTCTATTAAAAGGAGGCCTTAATATCCCTTAGTTTCCGTAAGGTCCCCGCTGCCACGGGAGGGTAGGAAAAAAGATGTCATGCAAGTTCTTTTCTATAAGCATGTATGACTATATTCGGAATACATGCCTACATTACATTGATGAATTGGAGCTAGTTCTATGTCACCCTAGGTTATGATTGTTACATGATGAACCGCATCTGGCATAATTCTCCATCACTGATCCATTGCCTACGAGCTTTCCATATATTGTTCTTTGGTTATTTACTTTTTCGTTGCTATTGCTATCATCACTACAAAATACCAGAAACATTACTTTTGCTATTGTTACCTTTTGCTACCGTTACCACTACTATCATATTACTTTGCTACTAAATACTTTGCTGCAGATATTAAGTTTCCAGGTGTGGTTGAATTGACAACTCAGCTGCTAATACTTGAGAATATTCTTTGGCTCCCCTTGTGTCGAATCAATAAATTTGGGTTGAATACTCTACCGTCGAAAACTGTTGTGATCCCCTATACTAGTGGGTTATCACTTGGCCGGGTCGAACTCCCACATATTGAATGCCCGTCCTTGACACGGAAGGATCCGGCGGAAGAGCATGACCTGGATCACGTTGACGAGCTTGATTTTATTGCTTATCATATTTCTTACGCAGTTTTGGAGTCCGATCAGCTCCACCGATGAACCCCAGGATAGGCCCTTCTCTTTCCAAGAGGTGAGCCGCATGGGGATGCCAGATCGAAATTCGGGGGCCGCCGCCTAGTTGGCGTCGCGCAGCTCGGTGATGTAGAACCACCCCGATTGCCACCCCTTCACGGTCTCCACATATGAGCCCTCGAGCCAGGTGACATTAGGCATCTTGCCCACCACGGCGCCTCCGCACTCCGCTTGCTGGCCGACCACCACCTTCGGTTTCACGTTGAATGAACGAAAAGCTATACAAAAGAAAATTCATGGTTAACAATAGTTCTATTCGTTGTAAGAAGTTGAGGGGATAAAAGAGTGCTCTTTGGTGTGTAAACAATTATGTGTGCATCATAATCCTGGGATGTGCCTGGTCGGGGAAACTGTGGGGAATAAACACTAGTCCAATTATGTTTCATTCATCAAATGTAAACTAAAGAGGAGTATTTCGTTCACCACAATGAACTAGCTCATCTTCTTTTAAATGTTTTGGCCGCCAAATCAAATTTTATGGAATAATTAGACTAAAAATGTCATAATTTTTGCTATTCTTAGTTCTGCAACCTATTGCTTATATACATTTAATGCTTCAGATTAGGTGGTCTTTGGTTGAATTTCAAAGGTGCAAAGATTCTATAGTATGAGATTTTGAAGATAGGGCTTAGACATGGTCACAAAAATGAAGGTGGAGTGGAGAGAAAGATGTCTATCTCTGTGTGTGGGCTTTCTTTGTCACAAGGGACGCCCATTCTCTACATGCACAATATTCTTCCATTTTCTTATGAGTTGTGCAGCTTCGAGTAAACATAAATATGGTCCAAGGTTACCTAATCTTATACTACAATCTAAAAAATCTCCTATATGATTTTTTACAGGTTCAACACTACATGTTCTTAATGTATTTTTGAAACTCAGTTATAATTGTGTTGTGCATATCCTTTCAACATGTTTAATAAATGAGGTCAACATCCATGTTTAGAGCCAAATGCGTGTGGGGGTGTAGCTTCAATTACTACAAAAAAAGACACATCCGTGACATTTTGGGCCGGACGAAATTATTTTTTGTCATGCTTATGACACTTCTATGACGATAATTGTGACAAAACCCGGTATCATCATAGATGTGGTGGGCTCCTACTTCTATGATAAAAAAATCATGACAGAAAATGGGCTTTTCATCCTGGGCGGGCCGGAGATGCAGCTGCATGACATTCTTCGGGCCGTCCATGACGGAAAAACAGTGGTAGAAGTGAGGGCAAGGAAAATATCGGGGAGTTCCCTGTTACGGTGGGTGGTCGGGGGCCGAGCGATGCGCGTTTCTCTCGTATACGTACGCGCGTGGGTGCTAGGAATTGGGCTCTAACTAAACCCGAGCGAGGCGTTCGCCTACTGAACCCGAGCGATTGCACTGCAGGCTACGCGTTACTGAACCTGAGCGATCGATCAATGGCTGTTAACTGAACCCGATCGAGCGATTCCTTTGCCACACTGCTGCTAACTGAAGCTGATCGATGCTGCCTCTGGATGAACAATGAGCATTGTTGGGTGGGTTTGGATGAACAGTTCCCGGTGGGGGTTGGATGAACAGGACCTCGTGGTAGTAGAGGTCGTTGCCGCTGGATGAACAGTACCCCGATCGATCGAGCCGGTTGGGGGGGGGGATGAACAGGACCCCATGGAGGGCTGGATGAACAGGACGACCCCATGGAGGGCTGGTTGGACAGTAGCCGGTGGAGGGCTGGATGAATAGTAGCCCATGGAGGGGTGGTTGAACAGGACCCCGTGGAGAGGGCTGGTTGAACAATAGTCGGTGAAGGAGCGGTGGAGGCTGGATGAACAGGAGCCCGTGGATGAACAGTCGCAGGTGGAGGCTGGAGGAGGTAGACGGTGGATGAACAGTAGCCCATGGAGGCTGGAGGAGGTCGACGGTGGAGATGAACAGTATCCTGTGTGGAGTCCTGTTTTGTGGTACGCCACACCCCTCCCGATGAACAGGACCCCCGTTTCGACCGTGATGCTCCAACACAAGTCTGTTTCCTCCGTTTTGCGGTACGCCACACCCCTCCCGATCAACAGGACCCCATTTCGACCGTAGGAGATCCAAGAGAAGCCTGTTTCCTCTGTTTTGCGGTATGCCAGACCCCTCTTGATGAACAGGATCCCGTTTCGACCGTGGCCGGCCGAACACAAGGCCGTTTCCTCTGTTATGCGGTACACCAGGCCTCGTTTTGATCGGCTATTCCGTCCAAGCCGGTTGGCTCCCGATGAACACGACGTACTCCATTGCCTCCCGATGAACATGATGCATTCTGTTGCCTCCCCATGAACACGATGATGACAATGTTTCTCCGTTCTGACCCAGCCATGTACACGAGCCCTGGCTGTACGTATGCGTGAGTAGGCGTTCGAGACCTCGCCCGTATGTACGTACGTGGCCGTATTTACTTTCTTGCACCCTGGTTGTACGTATGTGTACATGCTACATGCGTTCCTCTACTACGACACGTGCACGCCTCTACTACTACACGTGCCCTTCCTTACACGGCCACGGTTCATCACTACAGCCTGTAGACAGACCGATTGACCAGTATGTACGTACACCTTCGCGACCAGAATGACAACGCTACGTACGCTTTGACCAGGTGGGTCCCGACTGTCATGCACTTCCTTGCGTGCGAAGATGTAGCTGGTGGGTCCCACCAGTCGGGGGGAAACATTTTTTGCGAAATACAATGGCCCGTCTGGTGGGTCCCTGCTGTCAGGTGGAGAAATAATTATTTTGCGCCTAATAATGAGGCACTTCCTTGTTTCTACCGTGGACCCAGCTGTCAGCCTCTCCACGTACAGTACTCTTCCGATGGAAGTCGTTCCTTGACCACGTTGACCACGCCGCCGAGAGCACCAGGGCGGTGGATGACAGCGAGGCCTAGGAAGGGGATGACATGGAGCCGGGGAAGACACGGCAGTGGATGCCCACACGGAGAGGAGTACGAGGGTTCACTGGTTCGGCTGCGGTGTGAGGATGTTGTCGCCGCATAAAAACAGGGTGTGTGGGTGAGTAGAGGTATGGCCTGGCCAGCGGTGGTAATAGTAGGGGGCGGTGAGGCCTCTGCGGCATCACAACCGGCCACGGGAGGCAGGAGCACGTGACACGACCTGCGCTAGTTTGGGCGACTGGAGCAAGAAGACCAGAGGTTGAAGAAGCACTACAGCCGTTGGATGGACATCGTACGGTCACCGGAGCTAGAATCACTCATATCGACTAAGTTGACAAAGCCCTCCGTCCCCGTCAACTTAGTAGGCCCACAAGTCAGCCTCCCACTATGGTGGGTCCCAGCTAGCAGGGGGCATTCATTTTTTTGTGCGTAATAAGGAGGCACTTCCTTGTGTGCGAAGATATAGCTGGTGGTTCTGACCTGTCAGTGGGGGGACATTTTTTTCACGAAATACAGAGGCCCTTCCGGTGGGTCCCAGCTGTCAGGTGGAGGAATCGTTATTTTGCGTGTAATAAGGAGGCATTTCCTTGGATGCGGCCGTGGACCCAGCAGTCAGCATCTCCACGTATAGTCCACTTCCGATGGATGTCGTTCGTTGACCACGTTTACCACGCCGCGCCGAGCGCATCCAAGGTGGTGGATGACGGCGAGGCCTCGGACAGCAAGGAGCCGGAGATGGGAAGACGCGGGAGTGGAGTCGCAGACGGAGAGGAGTACGAGGCTTAACTGGTTCTTGTGCGGTGTGGTTTGGCAGTCGGTGGAGAAGAACAAGAGGTGTGGAGGGGTGGAGGGATGGCCTGGCCGGCGGTGGGGTAGCGCTTCACAGTAAAGCGTGCTAACCAGAGCTGCTAGCAGTAGGACGCGAGAGCAGGTGGTCCCGGCGGCGCTGGAGGAAGAAGACGAGAGATTGAACATGGATGTCGGTCGTTGTCGGCGTTCTGGGAACGGGGGTCTCCAGACTTGCCTGCCTGTGGCCCGCGGTGTGGCGGAGCCAGCAGGCCGTACGACCCATCTTCACCAAGAAAGTATCCAAGACCCTCGCGAGGGGCCAAGCCTCGCAAGGCGGACGACGCAAGACATCCTCTGGAGCAGCCTGGTCAGGCAGGCTCACGAGGAGCGGAGATATCAAGGCGGGGTGAACCTCGCGAGGCTCTCGTGACATGAGCCATGACGGTCGACACCAGGCGGGTGCCAGGCGGGCGCTAGCGCGCAGCGTCCTTGTTTCCCCTTTGGTGCAAAGGAGGCAAGCGCAACCGCGGAGTACCGAGGCCCCAGGCAAAGGTTGCCATTTCGGTGCAACAAGACCAAGACCATGGACTGCAAGAAGGAGGTCATCGTGGAGCCCAAGACGGTGTCACCTAGAGCCTTTCACAGGCGAAGACCGCTTTAGTCAAGATAGCTTGTACTAGCTATCCCCCTTCAAATTAGCCCGCCATTGTTGGCTCCCTTCCCGCTCGATATTTGGGAAGAGGACTAGGGCCTCTATAAATAGGACTAGCCACCACCATAGTAGGGGATCGGATCTCATCTCATCCTAGCTTGAGGGGGGATCTCATCTCATCCTAGCTTGAGGGAATCTACACACCACAAGCTCATACGCACAAGAACACCTCAACCTCAGGAGGCTGTTCTTCCCCTTGTATTGTTCATCATCAGCCCAAGAGGCAATCCACCACCACCACACTGGAGTACGGTATTACACCACAACGGTGGCCCGAACCAGTATAAACCCCGTGTCTTTCTGTGTTGTGAGTTCGTCCGCAAGATCTTAGCAAGCTAGAGCATAGATCGGTAGGAGGGAAAGACTTCGCGCGCACCCCAGTGTTCGAACCTTAAGGGTTAGCCGGAACCCCACATCCGACATTTGGCGCGCTAGGTAGGGGTGCGCCGGAGCTCCTCTTCACCAACCTGCGGCCCGCGCCGCCGCACTTTGCTCCCATGGCAGGTGCCCCGCCACCCACCTCTGCGGCCGACACCAGCAACAGGGAGTCTGGGTACCGAGCCCTGGCCCCCGCCCTGCGACGAGTGCAGTGGCCGACCAAGTTCAAGCCGGAGACGCCACCGCGTTACGATGGCGCGGCAGACCCGGTGCCGTTCCTGCTAGCGTACGAGGAGGCCGTCCTCGAAGCCGGGGGCGACGACAAGATCATGGCCAACTGGTTCCCCATGGCCCTCACCGGCGAGCCGCGCGCCTGGCTGCTCAACCTCCCGGGATCCACAGTGGCATCCTTGGGGGAACTCCGCTACCTCTTCACTGCGCGCTATGCGGTGCCGGCGCACCACGCAGTCATGACACTGCTGAGTGGCTCTCAAGCGCCACCTTCAGATCGCCACGTCAAACCTTTCTTCTGTCAGATTGGGGCAGCCACCAGGCGCCTGGGGGTTCCGCCGGGTTGGGCCGCGCCGGAGGCCGACCTCACCTTCGGCTCGGAAGACCATCCTGACTCCACCGCCGGCTCCGAGGTGCTCCCGATGCTCTGCACGCCCACCATCTGCAACGTGGCCGTTACCAAGACCCTCGTCGATGGCGGCGCCGGCCTGAACTTGCTCTCCGTAGAAGCCTTCAGCCTTCTTCATGTGCCGCTCGAGCGGCTCGGCCTCAGCAAGCCCTTCGTGGGCGTGGGTGGTGGAGCTGCCCACTCTCTGGGGAAGATCCGCCTTCCTGTCACCTTTGGCACGAGAGACAACTATCGCACCGAGCTGGTGGACTTTGACATCACCCGCATCAGTTTCCTATACAATGCCATCCTTGGGTATCCAGCCCTGGCCAAGTTCATGGTAGTCACTCACCATGACTACAATGTTCTCAAGATGCCAGGAAGCGGGGGAATCATCACGGTCCCGTGTGAAGAAAGGGATGCGGTGTGCTCCCTTGAGCGCGCCTTCCAAGCCGCAGCAATCGACAACCCTGACAGCAGAAGTGAAGGCCCTCCGAAGACCATCCCCAAGAAGAAGCTGACGCGCTGCGCAGGACCCCAAGAAGATGGCGTCATGTCAGGAGCCTCGTCAGGATTAGCGCCCGCTCCCGGGGCGCCTCCCTCCACCGCATAAGAAAGCTCGCCCGGCACCCTCCTCAGGCAGGACTCGGGGGCTCTCTCCTAGAGAGCCTCAGACCTTGCCAACCTCACGAGGGAGGCGCTTGGGCACCACTTGGAAGCGTGCTTCACGGCACGCTTTCCTTAGGAGAGCACAGGGCAAGGAGTGCCCACCACCCAGGAGTTCATCACCAAGACCACCAAAGAGCTACAAGACGCGAGAGCCATGCGCGGCAACAGCCACTCACCGAGCGCGGCTCACCATCTAGGCGAGGGTGCTGAACTGCGCGTTTGCATCGACATCCCAGGGCTCAATAGGGCCGCATCTCAGGAACGCTTCTGGCCATCACGTGCGGGCCGCTGTGAGGGTCCACCACACAACTATGTTTGCATGCCCTTCGGCTTGCCGAGCGTGGCGTCGGCCTATCAGCGCAACATGCGGAAAGTCCTGGCGGCTCAGGAGGCCAGGTTCCATGCTGTTCCGGAGGAGATGGGGACGGCCTTCAGGGAACCTCCTGAGCCCCCAGAGCCTCCCGAGGCTCAGGGTCCCGGTGGCTCATGAGGAGCCATTCCTTCAACGCGTGGCTTCAGCTGCACCAACTCTACTTCGTCTA